>NC_133932.1:17133679-17143679 GCF_031877795.1 Strix aluco
GCCGAATCTGACCTGTAGTCAATAGCGGCTCCCATTGGTCAAAGGTCTCAGCTACCGCGAGACCCTGAAAACAAAGACAGCCAAAAGCTGCCACGTTTCAACAGCCAGGAAGCTCTGTTTTCACTGGGCGGATGCACCTGCCACAATCCACCCCGTGACTACAGTCATGATTCGGCTGGTTTCCTTGGAGTGGTGGCGCAGTCACCTCTTGCCTCCAAGGTTAAAAGGGAGCGCGGTCCGGTGAGTCTCCATGCTCATTGTGGATTGTCATCCCTAGGTAATTATACAGTCAAAATTGAAAAGGCTGATTAACCATTCTAACAAAACAAACAATCAATGCCCAATATAACAACACCAAGTCCAATCATATTCTTCTGAGGGCTGTCAATTTCACAAGACTCCTTCACCACCCCGTTGTCATCAGGATCTTGATTGTCCATATGGATCCCCACAGCCAGGCAAGATGTCGACATCATCCATTCCTCCGAGGTCCTAATAAAAACAAAACTAGGCCTCGGATCAAAACCCGGGCATCAAGTTAAAAATCAGAGATTATCCATTGGACACTAATTCGGTGGGTTTCCTCACCTTTATCTAAAGCCTCCCAGGCATATAAACCCCTAGATTTTACCAGGACCATAGACACAATGCCAACTAGGAGCAACTTCACCATGACAGGCTGGCATACATATCGCTCCACCATGCCATTGGCTTGAGGGTAATATGGTGTATAAAACACCCGCTCAATACCTTCCCCTCGTGCCCAGTCTTGCACCACTGCAGCTGTAAAATGTGACCCATTATCACTCTGAATACATTCAGAAATGGGCAAAATTGAAAACCATCCTTTTAAAACTTGGACTGTTTGGCCTCCAGTAGCTACATTAACAGCTGTAGCCATAGTTAGTCCCGATACCACCCCTACTCCCACCAAGATGTACCTTCTTCCATGAGATGGTTTTAAAGGACCAACATAATCAACTTGCCAGGTGCTCCAAAGTCCCTTACCTTCTTTAATATGTTGGGCTGGTGCTTGATTTGGATGGTTAATCTTAAGCCTCACTTGACATTGTGGACAAGCCATAAGAATTGCTTCACACATCTTCATTGGCACAGGCCATCCCCAGGACCAACACCCACAACAGAGATCTATTTTCCCTGAGTGACCTCGCTTAATATGTAGCCACTCAACCAGCCGATCCCAATCTCCTTTGTCACTATTAACTACCCTGATTTGGGCCAAATGATCTACTTGTTGATTCCATTTTGCAGCAGGGGTTCCATCTCTTACATGGCCCTTTACCCACTCTATATACCGCCGTTCAGCCTCCTTAAATGAAGTGAAAGAAAATAACAAAGGTCTAACTGGTCCTTGTGGTCCCTTCTGAAACACGCCACAATAAGAGGCATGTTCTGCAAATCCCCACTTCACTCTCAACGGGTCCTGTGGATGTAAGGGCCCCAACTTCTGATAAGTTTTAAGTTCATCCTTTAAAACATTCAGGGCCTCTGTATGCTGTAACGTCCAGTCCCATGCTCTATCTTTCCGCAGCAAACCATATAAAGGGCAGGCAATTACTGAAGACCCTGGTATATGCTTCCTCCAATAACCCAACAGTTGCTGCAGTTCTACCTTATTACCTGGTATCTGTCCCTTCTCAATAACTGATAAAATATCATCAGATACTACAATTGCTCCAGCCACCCACCAAGCTCCTAAAAATTTAATTTCTTGTCCTACCTGTTCGTTAATATTTCCTATATACTGATATATATGAACACCCAACAGCATCTCCACCATATCAAGAAGCTTGGCCAAAGTATTATGAGCAATAGTGGGAAAATGTTTATACCCTTGTGGGAGTCGATTGAAAGCATATTGAATCCCCTCCCAGGTAAAAGCAAACTGAGGCTTATCTTCATCCCTCAGAGGAATCATAGGAAACATATCTTTAACATCTAAAGCAGCCATCCATAAATAAGCAGCTACCTGTATTGCTGCTACTACTGGTGATATATTTGGGACAGCAGCTGTTAAAGGTAGAATATTGCTATTCAATCTCCAATAATCAATTGTTAACCACCAATGCTCATCTAACTTACGGACTGGCCAAACTAGAGAATTACAAGAGAAATGTGTTCTCACTAGGGGACATTTTTCTATTGCCCCCATCACACCTACTATATTTGTAAATTTCCTTGATGGTTTAAATCCTAACTCAGTGACTTGTCTATTTAAAACACTAACTCGAGCCCCTATGTCAATTGAAAACTCCAAACTTATCCGTTTAGGACCCACAGGAATATATATATAAGGTTCCTTATCAGCGGACCATTGGCAGGAATTCACCGTGCGGAGTGGGCGGCCCGATCCCCAAACCGCAGCTACTAGTTTTTTTAACTCTCTCAACTCCCCCCTCGATGCCACAAAAGGGTTAATTTTCCCTTCCTGAGGGAGTAGAGTTACCTGTGTTTCCCTTTGTTTTCGAGTTTTCCCCTCCAGCAATTCCACCAACTTTAAGATATTATCAGTAGACCGCCCATGCAACCCGGCCCGGGGCACCCCCAGTGCCAGTGCCTTCTGCCAAAGATCATTCCTTCCTGACTCATAAAATCGGCCTAACTTATCTCGGGGCAATTCAAACTCTCTACGAGCAGGCTGTTCAGCGGGGGAAGCTGTTCGACTAACTTGTCGAACCCTCCGATTTTCACCCCCACCCCCACTCAAATCAATCCAGCCCATCTCTCTAAGGGACTGGATATGTGTCTTTAAGGCATCCGGGAGCCCTCTGATGAGAGGTTTAAGGTGGCTGGGATCCACCGGCGCCGCAAGCGGAATTCCACACCGCCCCCTCTTATCCATCGCCTGAATGCCAGCCGCCTTTTGTACTCCTTCTGCCAGCTCCACTGCTGCAAAGTAGTCCTGCGCCTGAGTCAAGCAAGCACCTAATATGGCGCACATTTCTCCTTCATTTCTGCTTATCCACCAACTTCCCCGGCTCTGTTTCAACTTTCTCACAACTTCTACCGGGTCAAGCCGCCTCTTTTTTGCCCACTGTATCTCTAAAGGGGAAGGGGCACAGCTATATTTCTGTAACAACTCCTCTATTGACATCCTGCCGACTACGCCAATTGTTACGGAGGCTTCCAAATAAGCAACCCACCACCAATTTAAAAAAATAAATAGATTTATTTTTTCCATAAAACCACCAGTCAGCTCTCCGTAGATTACAGATCCGGATGTCCACAAGAGGAGAACAGAATAACTTTCTGGGGTTTGACAGTAACCCGAAATACTTTACAAAGCCCCACTCCCCGGGGGTTTAACGACAACCCCAAACGAAAACTTCACTTCCTAGGGTTTAACGGGAACCCGAAACGTAAAACAAAGCCTCACACCCCAGGGGTTTAACGACAACCCCAAACGAAAACTTCACTTCGTGGGTTTAACGAGAACCCAAAACGAAAAACAAAGCTTCACAGCCTAGGGGTTTAACGGGAACCCCAAACGTAAACTTCACTTCGTGGGTTTAACGAGAACCCAAAACGAAAAACAAAGCTTCACAGCCTAGGGTTTAACGACAACCCAAAACGCTCTATCACTCACCTAGAAAGTGAGGGCTCTCAACCTCGAGGACCTGCTCAGGGCAGCGTCCCGACCCAAAGTACCTCGAGGAGTTTCCTTGGGCAGCGTCCTGACCCAAGGGGAGAGTCCTCTGACCGCAGCGTGCAGCTCCAGGGGACGAGCTCAAAATGGCTCCCCCAGGGGACTCCATTTATACCCAGGCCGAATCTGACCTGTAGTCAATAGCGGCTCCCATTGGTCAAAGGTCTCAGCTACCACGAGACCCTGAAGACAAAGACAGCCAAAAGCTGCCACGTTTCAACAGCCAGGAAGCTCTGTTTTCACTGGGCGGATGCACCTGCCACAGGTTAGGGTTAGGGTTAGGGTTAGGGTTAGAGTTAGGGTTCGGGTTAGGGTTAGGGTTAGGGTTAGGGTTAGATTTAGGGTTAGGGTTAGGTTTAGGGTTAGGTTTAGGATTAGGTTTAGTGTCAGGTTAGGGATAGTGTTAGGGTTATGCTTTAGTGTTAGGTTTAGCGTTAGGGTTAGCGTTATTCATAGTATTATGATTAGGGTTAGTGTTAGAGACATTAGGGTTAGGGTTAGGGTTAGGGTTAGGATTAGGGTTAGGGTTAGGGTTAGGGTTAGGGGTAGGGTTACGGTTAGGGTTATGGTCAGGTTGGGGATAGTTCTAGGGTAAGTGTTTAGTGTTAGGTTTAACGTAAGGTTTAGTCTTATTTTTAGGGTTAGGATTAGGGATAGTGTTAGAGACATTATGGTTAGGGTTAGGGTTAGGGTTACGGTCAGGTTGGTGATAGTGTTGGGGTTATGCTTTAGTGTTAGGTTTAGCGTTAGGTTTAGCGTTATTCATAGGGTTAGGATTAGGGTTAGTGTTAGAGACATTAGGGTTAGGGTTAGGGTTAGGGTTAGGGTTAGGGTTAGGTTTAGGGTTAGGGTTAGGGTTAGGGTTAGGGTTAGGGGTAGGTGTAGGGGTAGGGTTAGGATTAGGGTTATGGTCAGGTTGGGGATAGTTTTAGGGTTAGTGTTTAGTGTTAGGTTTAACGTAAGGTTTAGTCTTATTCTTAGGGTTAGGATTAGGGTTAGTGTTAGAGACATTAGGGTTAGTGTTAGGGTTAGGGTTAGGCTTAGTGTTAGGGTTAGGTTTAGGGTTAGGGTTAGGGTTAGGCTTAGTGTTAGGGATAGGTTTAGGGTTAGGGTTAGGGTTAGGGTTAGGGTCAGGTTGGTGATAGTGTTAGGGTTATGCTTTAGTGTTAGGTTTAGCATTAGGTTTAGCGTTATTCATAGGTTTAGGATTAGGGTTAGTGTTAGAGACATTAGGGTTAGGGTTAGGGTTAGGGTTAGGGTTAGGATTAGGGTTAGTGTTAGAGACATTAGGGTTAGGGTTAGGGTTAGGGTTAGGCTTATTGTTAGGGTTATGGTTATGGTTAGGGTTAGGGTTAGGGTTAGGGTTAGGGTTAGGGTTAGGGTTAGGGGTAGGGGTAGGGGTAGGGTTAGGATTAGGGTTATGGTCAGGTTGGGGATAGTTTTAGGGTTAGTGTTTAGTGTTAGGTTTAACGTAAGGTTTAGTCTTATTCTTAGGGTTAGGATTAGGGTTAGTGTTAGAGACATTAGGGTTAGGGTTAGGGTTAGGGTTAGGCTTAGTGTTAGGGTTAGGTTTAGGGTTAGGGTTAGGGTTAGGGTTAGGGTCAGGTTGGTGATAGTGTTAGGGTTATGCTTTAGTGTTAGGTTTAGCATTAGGTTTAGCGTTATTCATAGGTTTAGGATTAGGGTTAGTGTTAGAGACATTAGGGTTAGGGTTAGGGTTAGGGTTAGGGTTAGGATTAGGGTTAGTGTTAGAGACATTAGGGTTAGGGTTAGGGTTAGGGTTAGGGTTAGGGTTAGGGTCCGGTTGGGGGTAGTGTTAGGGTTAGGCTTTAGAGTTATGTGTAGCGTTAGGGTTAAGTTTATGCTTAGGGTTAGGTTTAGGGTTTGTGTTAGAGATATTAGGGTTAGGGTAGGGTTAGGGTTAGGGTTAGGGTTAGGGTTAGGGTTAGGGTTAGGGTTAGGGTTAGGGTTAGTGTCAGTTTGGGGATATTGTTAGGGTTATGCTTCATGTTAGGTTTAGCGTTAGGGTTAGCGTTATTCATAGTGTTAAGATTAGGGTTAGTGATAGAGACGTTAGGGTTAGGGTTAGTGTTAGCGTTAGGATTAGGGTTAGGGTTAGGGTCAGGTTGGGGATAGTTCTAGGGTGAGTGTTTAGTGTTAGGTTTAATGTTAGGTTTAGTCTTATTCTTAGGGTTAGGATTTGGGTTAGTGTTAGAGACATTAGGGTTAGGGTTAGGGTTAGGGTTAGGGTTATGGTTAGGTTTAGGGTTAGGGTTAAGTTTAGGGTTAGTTTTAGGATTAGGGTTAGTTTCAGGTTAGGGATAGTGTTAGGGTTATGCTTTAGTGTTAGGTTTAGCGTTAGGGTTAGCGTTATTCATAGTATTATGATTAGGGTTAATGTTAGAGACATTAGGGTTAGGGTTAGGGTTAGGGTTAGGATTAGGGTTAGGGTTAGGGTTAGGGTTAGGGTTAGGGTCAGGTTGGGGATAGTTCTAGGGTTAGTGTTTAGTGTTAGGTTTAACCTAAGTTTTAATCTTATTCTTAGGGTTAGGATTAGGGTTAGTGTTACAGACATTACGGTTAGGGTTAGGGTTAGCATTAGGCTTAGGGTTAGGGTTAGGGTTAGGGTTAGGGTTAGGGTTAGGGTTAGGGTTAGGGTTAGGGTTAGGGTTAGGGTTAGGCTTAGGGTTAGGGTTAGGGTCAGGTTGGGCATAGTTCTAGGGTTAGCGTTTAGTGTTAGGTTTAATGTTAGGTTTAGTCTTATTCTTAGGGTTAGGATTCGGGTTAGTGTTAGAGACATTAGGGTTAGGGTTAGGGTTAGGGTTAGGCTTATTGTTAGGGTTATGGTTAGGGTTAGGGTTAGGGTTAGGGTTAGGGTTAGGGTTAGGGTTAGGTTTAGGGGTAGGGGTAGGGGTAGGGTTAGGATTAGGGTTATGGTCAGGTTGGGGATACTTTTAGGGTTAGTGTTTAGTGTTAGGTTTAACGTAAGGTTTAGTCTTATTCTTAGGGTTAGGATTAGGGTTAGTGTTAGAGACATTAGGGTTAGGGTTAGGGTTAGGGTTAGGGTTAGGGTTAGCGTTAGGTTTAGGGTTAGGGTTAGGGTTAGGGTTAGGGTTAGGGTCAGGTTGGTGATAGTGTTAGGGTTATGCTTTAGTGTTAGGTTTAGCGTTAGGGTTAGCGTTATTCATAGGGTTAGGATTAGGGTTAGTGTTAGAGACATTAGGGTTAGGGTTAGGGTTAGGGTTAGGGTTAGGGTTAGGGTTAGGGTTAGTGTTAGAGACATTAGGGTTAGGGTTAGGGTTAGGCTTATTGTTAGGGTTAGGGTTAGGGTTAGGGTTAGCGTTAGGGTTAGGGTTAGGGTTAGCGTAAGGTCTAGGGTCCGGTTGGGGGTAGTGTTAGGGTTAGGCTTTAGAGTTATGTGTAGCGTTAGGGTTAAGTTTATGCTTAGGGTTAGGATTAGGGTTTGTGTTAGAGATATTAGGGTTAGGGTAAGGGTTAGGGTTAGGGTTAGGGTTAGGGTTAGGGTTAGGGTTAGGGTTAGGGTTAGGGTTAGTGTCAGGTTGAGGATAGTGTTAGGGTTATGCTTCATGTTAGGTTTAGCGTTAGGGTTAGCGTTATTCATAGTGTTAAGATTAGGGTTAGTGATAGAGACGTTAGGGTTAGGGTTAGTGTTAGCGTTAGGATTAGGGTTAGGGTTAGGGTCAGGTTGGGGATAGTTCTAGGGTGAGTGTTTAGTGTTAGGTTTAATGTTAGGTTTAGTCTTATTCTTAGGGTTAGGATTTGGGTTAGTGTTAGAGACATTAGGGTTAGGGTTAGGGTTAGGGTTAGGGTTAGGGTTAGGGTTATGGTTAGGTTTAGGGTTAGGGTTAAGTTTAGAGTTAGTTTTAGGATTAGGGTTAGTTTCAGGTTAGGGATAGTGTTAGGGTTATGCTTTAGTGTTAGGTTTAGCGTTAGGGTTAGCGTTATTCATAGTATTATGATTAGGGTTAGTGTTAGAGACATTAGGGTTAGGGTTAGGGTTAGGGTTAGGATTAGTGTTAGGGTTAGGGTTAGGGTTAGGGTTTACGGTTAGGGTCAGGTTGGGGATAGTTCTAGGGTTAGTGTTTAGTGTTAGGTTTAACGTAAGTTTTAGTCTTATTCTTAGGGTTTCGATTAGGGTTAGTGTTAGAGACATTAGGGTTACGGTTAGGGTAAGGGTTAGGGGTAGGGTTAGGGTTAGGGTTAGGGTCAGGTTGGGGATAGTTCTAGGGTTAGTGTTTAATGTTAGGTTTAACGTAAGGTTTAGTCTTATTCTTAGGGTTAGGATTAGGGTTAGTGTTAGAGACATTACGGTTAGGGTTAGGGTTAGCGTTAGGCTTAGGGTTAGGGTTAGGGTTAGGGTTAGCGTTAGCGTTAGCGTTAGCGTTAACGTTAGGGCTAGGGTCTGATTGGGGATAGTGTTAGCGTTAGGCTTTTGCGTTATGTGTAGCGTTAGGGTTAGGTTTATGTTTAGGGTTAGGATTAGGGTTTGTGTTAGAGCCATTAGGCTTAGGGTAAGGGTTAGGGTTAGGGTTAGGGTTAGGGTTAGGGTTAGGGTTAGGGTTAGTGTCAGGTTGGGGATAGTGTTAGGGTTATGCTTTAGTGTTAGGTTTAGCTTTAGGGTTAGCGTTATTCATAGTGTTAAGATGGGGTTGGTGTTAGAGACATTAGGGTTAGGGTTAGGGTTAGAGTTAGGATTGTGGTGAGGGTTAGAGTTAGGGTTAGGTTTAGGGTTAACGTCAGGTTGGGTATAGTTCTAGGGTTAGTGTTTAGTGTTAGGTTTAATGTTAGGTTTAGTCTTATTCTTAGGGTTAGGATTAGGGTTAGTGTTAGAGACATTAGGGTTAGGGTTAGGGTTAGGGTTAGGGTTAGGGTTAGAGTTAGGGTCAGGTTGGTGATAGTGTTAGGGTTATGCTTTAGTGTTAGGTTTAGCGTTAGGTTTAGCGGTATTCATAGGTTTAGGATTAGGGTTAGTGTTAGAGACATTAGGGTTAGGGTTAGGGTTAGGGTTAGGGTTAGGGTTAGGGTTAGGGTTAGGGTTATGGTCAGGTTGGGGATAGTTCTAGGGTTAGTGTTTAGTGTTAGGTTTAATGTAAGGTTTACTCTTATACTTAGGTTTAGGATTTGGGTTAGTGTTAGAGACATTAGGGTTAGGGTTAGGGTTAGCGTTAGGCTTAGGTTTAGGCTTAGGGTTAGGGTTAGGGTTAGGGTTAGGGTTAGGGTTACGGTTAGGGTTAGCGTTAGTGTTAGGGCTAGGTTCTGGTTGGTTATAGTGTTAGGGTTAGGCTTTAGCGTTATGTGTAGCGTTACGGTTAGGTTTATGCTTAGGGTTAGGATTAGGGTTTGTGTTAGAGCCATTAGGGTTAGGGTAAGGGTTAGGGCTAGGGTTAGGGTTAGGGTTAGGGTTAGTTTTAGGGTTAGTGTCAGGTTGGGGATAGTGTTAGGGTTATGCTTTAGTGTTAGGTTTAGCGTTAGGGTTAGCGTTATTCATAGTGTTAAGATTCGGTTGGTGTTAGAGACATTAGGGTTAGGGTTAGGGTTAGGGTTAGGCTTAGTGTTAGGGTTAGGTTTAGGGTTAGGGTTAGGGTTAGGGTTAGGGTTAGCGTTAGGGTTAGGGTTAGGGTCAGGTTGGTGATAGTGTTAGGGTTATGCTTTACTGTTACGTTTAGCGTTATTGTTAGCGTTATTCATAGGGTTAGGATTAGGGTTAGTGTTAGAGACATTAGGGTTAGGGTTAGGGTTAGGGTTAGGGTTAGGGTTAGGATTAGGGTTAGTGTTAGAGACATTAGGGTTAGGGTTAGGGTTAGGGTTAGGCTTATTGTTAGGGTTAGGGTTAGGGTTAGGGTTAGGGTTAGGGTTAGGGTTAGGGTTAGGGGTAGGGTTAGGGTTAGGGTTAGCGTTAGTGTTAGCGTAAGGGCTAGGGTCCGGTTGGGGGTAGTGTTAGGGTTAGGCTTTAGAGTTATGTGTAGCGTTAGGGTTAAGTTTATGCTTAGGGTTAGGATTAGGGTTTGTGTTAGAGATATTAGGGTTAGGGTAAGGGTTAGGGTTAGGGTTAGGGTTAGGGTTAGGGTTAGCGTTAGGGTTAGGGTTAGGGTTAGGGTTAGTGTCAGGTTGAGGATAGTGTTAGGGTTATGCTTCATGTTAGGTTTAGCGTTAGGGTTAGCGTTATTCATAGTGTTAAGATTAGGGTTAGTGATAGAGACGTTAGGGTTAGGGTTAGTGTTAGCGTTAGGATTAGGGTTAGGGTTAGGGTCAGGTTGGGGATAGTTCTAGGGTGAGTGTTTAGTGTTAGGTTTAATGTTAGGTTTAGTCTTA
>NC_133932.1:17146179-17148679 GCF_031877795.1 Strix aluco
AGGATTAGGGTTAGTGTTAGAGACATTAGGGTTAGGGTTAGGGTTAGGGTTAGGGTTAGGATTAGGGTTAGTGTTAGAGACATTAGGGTTAGGGTTAGGGTTAGGGTTAGGCTTATTGTTAGGGTTAGGGTTAGGGTTAGGGTTAGGGTTAGGGTTAGGGTTAGGGGTAGGGTTAGGGTTAGGGTTAGAGTTAGCGTTAGTGTTAGCGTAAGGGCTAGGGTCCGGTTGGGGGTAGTGTTAGGGTTAGGCTTTAGAGTTATGTGTAGCGTTAGGGTTAAGTTTATGCTTAGGGTTAGGGTTAGGGTTTGTGTTAGAGATATTAGGGTTAGGGTAAGGGTTAGGGTTAGGGTTAGGGTTAGGGTTAGGGTTAGGGTTAGGGTTGGGTTAGGGTTAGGGTTAAGGTTAGTGTCAGGTTGAGGATAGTGTTAGGGTTATGCTTCATGTTAGGTTTAGCGTTAGGGTTAGCGTTATTCATAGTGTTAAGATTAGGGTTAGTGATAGAGACGTTAGGGTTAGGGTTAGTGTTAGCGTTAGGATTAGGGTTAGGGTTAGGGTCAGGTTGGGGATAGTTCTAGGGTGAGTGTTTAGTGTTAGGTTTAATGTTAGGTTTAGTCTTATTCTTAGGGTTAGGATTTGGGTTAGTGTTAGAGACATTAGGGTTAGGGTTAGGGTTATGGTTAGGGTTAGGGTTATGGTTAGGTTTAGGGTTAGGGTTAAGTTTAGGGTTAGTTTTAGGATTAGGGTTAGTTTCAGGTTAGGGATAGTGTTAGGGTTATGCTTTAGTGTTAGGTTTAGCGTTAGTTTTAGCGTTATTTATAGGGTTAGGATTAGGTTTAGTGTTAGAGGCATTAGGGTTAGGGTTAGGGTTAGGGTTAGGATTAGGTTTAGGTTTAGGGTTAGGGTTAGGTTTAGGGTCAGGTTGGGGATAGTTCTAGGGTTAGTGTTTAGTGTTAGGTTTAACGTCAGGTTTAGTCTTATTCTTAGGGTTAGGATTAGGGTTAGTGTTAGAGACATTAGGGTTAGGGTTATGGTTAGGGTTAGGGTTAGGGTTAGGTTTAGGGTCAGGTTAGTGATAGTGTTAGTGTTATGCTTTAGTGTTAGGTTTAGCGTTAGTTTAAAGCGTTATTCATAGGGTTAGGATTAGGGTTAGTTTTAGAGACATTAGGGTTAGTGTTAGAGACATTGGGGTTAGGGTTAGGGTTAGGGTTAGGGTTAGGGTTAGGGTTAGGGTTAGGGTTAGGGTTAGGTTTAGGGGTAGGGGTAGGTGTAGGGTTAGGGTTATGGTCAGGTTGGGGATAGTTTTAGGGTTAGTGTTTAGTGTTAGGTTTAACGTAAGTTATAGTCTTACTCTTAGGGTTAGGATTAGGTTTAGTGTTAGAGACATTAGGGTTAGTGTTAGGGATAGGGTTAGGGTTAGGGTTAGGGTTAGGTTTAGGGTTAGGGTTAGGGTTAGGTTTAGGGTTATGATAAGTGTTAGTGTTAGGGTTCGGGTCAGGTAGGGGATAGTGTTAGGGTTATGCTTTCGTGTTAGCTTTAGCGTTACGGTTAGCGTTATTCATAGGGTTAGGATTAGGGTTAGTGTTAGAGACATTAGGGTTAGGGTTAGGGTTAGGGTTAGGGTTAGCGTTAGGTTTTGGGTTAGGGTTAGGTTTAGTGTTAGGTTTAGGGTTAGGGTTAGTGTCAGGTTTGGGATAGTGTTAGGGTTATGCTTTAGTGTTACATTTAGCGTTAGGATTAGCGTTATTCATAGGGTTAGGGTTAGTGTTAGAGACATTAGGGTTAGGGTTATGGTTAGGGTTAGGTTTAGGGTTAGGGTTAGGGTTAGGGTCAGGTTGGTGATAGTGTTAGTGTTATGCTTTAGTGTTAGGTTTAGCGTTAGGTTTAGCGTTATTCATAGGGTTAGGATTAGGGTTAGTGTTAGAGACATTAGGGTTAGTGTTAGAGACATTAGGGTTAGGGTTAGGGTTAGGGTTAGGGTTAGGGTTACGTTTAGGGGTAGGGGTACGGTTAGGGTTAGGGTTATGGTCAGGTTGGGGATAGTTTTAGGGTTAGTGTTTAGTGTTAGGTTTAACGTAAGTTTTAGTCTTACTCTTAGGGTTAGGATTAGGGTTAGTGTTAGAGACATTAGGGTTAGGGTTAGGGTTAGGGTTAGCCTTAGGGTTGGGGATAGTGTTAGATTTAGGTTTTAGTGTTATGTGTAGCGTTAGGGTTAGGGTTATTCTTAGGTTTAGGATTAGGTTTAGTGTTAGAGACATTAGGGTTAGGGTTAGGGTAAGGGTTAGGTGTTATATTTAGTGTTAGGTTTAGTGTTAGGGTTAGTGTTAGGGATAGGGTTAGGGTTAGGTTTAGGGTTAAGTTTAGGGTTAGGGTTAGGGTTAGGGTTAGGTTTAGGGTTAGGATAAGTGTTAGTGTTAGGGTTCGGGTCAGGTAGGGGATAGTGTTAGGGTTATGCTTTAGTGTCAGCTTTAGCGTTACGGTTAGCGTTATTCATAGGGTTAGG
>NC_133932.1:17153679-17158679 GCF_031877795.1 Strix aluco
GGTTAGTGTTAGAGACATTAGGGTTAGGGTTAGGGTTAGGGTTAGGGTTAGGATTAGGGTTAGGGTTAGGGTTAGGTTTACGGTTAGAGTTAGGGTCAGGTTGGGGATAGTTCTAGGGTTAGTGTTTAGCGTTAGGTTTAATGTAAGGCTTACTCTTATTCTTAGGGTTAGGATTAGGGTTAGTGTTAGCGACATTAGGGTTAGGATTAGGGTTAGCGTTAGGGTTAGAGTCCGGTTGGAGATACTGTTAGATTTAGGCTTTAGTGTTATGTGTAGCGTTAAGGTTAGGGTTATTCTTAGGGTTAGGTTTAGGGTTAGTTTTAGAGACATTAGGGTTAGGGTTAGGGTTAGGGTTAGGTGTTATATTTCGTGTTACCATTAGTGTTAGCGTTAGTGTTAGGGATAGGGTTAGGGTTAGGGTTAGGTTTCAGTTTAGGGTTAGGGTTAGATTTAGGATTAGTGTTAGGGTTAGGGTCATGTTGGGGACAGTTTTAAGGTTAGTGTTTAGTGTTAGGTTTAACTTTAGATTTAGTCTTATTCTTAGGGTTAGGTTTAGGGTTAGTGTTAGGGACATTAGGGTTAGGGTTAGGGTTAGGGTCAGGTTAGTTATAATCTTAGTGTTAGGGTTAGGGTTAGTTGTTATATTTGGTGTTACCGCTACTTTTAGCGTTAGTGTTAGGGATAGGGTTAGGTTTAGGGTTAGGTTTAGGGTTAGGGTTACGGTTAGGGTCAGGTTGGTGATAGTTTTAGGGTTAGTCTTTAGTGTTAGGTTTAAAGTTAGGTTTAGTATGATTCTTAGGGTTAGGATTAGGTTTTGTGTTTGAGACATTAGGGTTAGGGTTAAGGTTAGTGTTAGTGTCAGGCTGGGGATAGTGTTAGGGTTTTGCTTTAGTGTTAGGTTTAGCGTTAGGGTTAGCGTTTTTCATAGTGTTATGATTAGGGTTAGTGTTAGAGACATTAGGGTTAGGGTTAGGGTTAGGGTTAGGGTTAGGATTAGGGTTAGGGTTAGGGTTAGGTTTACGGTTAGAGTTAGGGTCAGGTTGGGGATAGTTCTAGGGTTAGTGTTTAGCGTTAGGTTTAATGTAAGGCTTACTCTTATTCTTAGGGTTAGGATTAGGGTTAGTGTTAGCGACATTAGGGTTAGGGTTAGGGTTAGGGTTAGGTTTAGGGATAGGGTTAGGGTTAGGGTTAGGGTTAGGGTTAGGTTTAGGGTTCGGTTTAGGGTTAGAGTCCGGTTGGGGATAGTGTTAGGTTTAGGCTTTTGTGTTATGTGTAGCGTTAGGGTTAGGGCTATTCTTAGGGTTAGTATTAGGGTTAGTGTTAGAGAAATTAGGGTTATGGTTAGGGTTAGGATAAGGTTTAGGGTCAGGTTGGGGATTGTTTTAGGGTTAGACTTTAGTGTTAGGTTTAAAGTTACGTTTAGTCTTATTCTTAGGGTTAGGATAAGGGTTTGTGTTAGAGACATTAGGGTTAGGCTTAGGGTTAGGGTTAGGATTAGGGTTAGGGTTACGGTTAGGGTTAGGATTAGGGTTAGGTTTAGGGTTACGGTTAGGGGTAGGGGTAGGGGTAGGGTTAGGGTTAGGGTTATGGTCAGGTTGGGGATAGTTTTAGGGTTAGTTTTTAGTGTTATGTTTAACGTAAGGTTTAGTCTTATTCTTAGGGTTAGGATTAGGGTTAGTGTTAGAGACATTAGGGTTAGGGTTAGGGTTAGCGTTAGGGTTAGGGTCAGGGTTAGGGTTAGGGTTAGCGTTAGCGTTAGGGATAGGTTCCGATTAGGGATAGTGTTAGGGTTAGGCTTTAGCGTTATGTGTAGCGTTAGGGAAAGGGTTATGCTTAGGGTTAGGATTAGGGTTTGTGTTAGAGCCATTAGGCTTAGGGTAAGGGTTAGGGTTAGGGTTAGGGTTAGGGTTAGGGTTAGGCTTAGCGTCAGGTTGGGGATAGTTCTAGGGTTAGTGTTTAGTGTTAGGTTTAACGTAAGGTTTAGTCTTATTCTTAGGGTTAGGATTAGGGTTTGTTTTAGAGACATTAAGGTTAGCGTTAGGCTTCGGGTTAGGGTTAGGGTTAGGGTAAGGTTGGGGATAGTTTTAGGGTTAGTGTTTAGTGTTAGGTTTAACGTTATGTTTAGTCTTATTCTTAGGGTTAGGATTAGGGTAAGTGTTAGAGACAGTATTGTTAGGTTTAGGGTTAGGTTTAGGTTTAGGGTTAGGGTTAGAGTTAGGGTTAGTGTTAGGGTTAGAGTCGGTTGGGTATAGTGTTAGTTTTAGGCTTTAGTGTTATGTGTAGTGTTAGTTTTAGGGTTATTCTTAGGTTTAGGATTAGGGTTAGTGTTAGAGACATTAGGGTTAGGGTTAGGGTAGGGTTAGGTGTTATATTTAGTGTTACCGTTAGTGTTAGGGTTAGTGTTAGGGATAGGGTTAGGGTTAGGGTTAGGATAAGTTTTAGTGTTAGGGTTCGGGTCAGGTAGGGGATAGTGTTAGGGTTATGCTTTAGTGTTAGGTTTAGCGTTAGGGTTAGCGTTATTCATAGTGTTATGATTAGGGTTAGTGTTAGAGACATTAGGTTTAGGGTTATGGTTAGGGTTAGGGTTAGGGTTAGGGTTAGGGTTTGGGTCAGGTTGGTGATAGTGTTAGGGTTATGGTTTAGTGTTAAGTTTAGCATTAGGTTTAGCGTTATTCATAGGTTTAGGATTAGGATTAGTGTTAGAGACTTTGGGGTTAGAGTTAGGGTTAGGGTTAGGGTTAGGGTTAGGGTTAGGTTTAGGGTTAGGCTTAGGGTTAGGGTTAGGGTTAGGGTTAGGGTTAGGGTAAAGTTCAGGTTCGGGATAGTTTTACGGTTAGTGTTTAGTGTTAGGTTTAACGTTAGGTTTAGTCTTATACTTAGGGTTATGATTAGGGTTAGAGTTAGAGACATTAGGGTTAGGGTTAGGGTTAGGGTTAGGGTTAGGGTTAGGGTTAGGGTTAGAGTTAGGGTTAAGTTCAAGTTGGGGATAGTTTTAGGGTTAGTGTTTAGTGTTAAGTTTAACTTTAGTTTTAGTCTTTTTCTTAGGTTTAGGATTAGGTTTAGTGTTAGGGACATTACGGTTAGGATTATCATTAGGGTCAGGTTAGTAATAATGTTAGAGTTATGGTTAGACTTAGGGTTAGGGTTAGAGTTAGAGTTAGGTTTAGGGTTAGAGTTAGATTTAGGGTTAGGGTTAGCGTTAGGGTTAGGGTTAGGGTTAGGGTTAGGGTTAGGGTTAGGGTTAGGGTTAGGGTTAGGGTTAGGTTTAGGGTTAGGTTTAGGTTCCGGTTGGGGATAGTGTTAGCGTTAGATTTAGTGTTATGTGTAGCATTAGGTTTAGCGTTATTCATAGATTTAGGATGAGGGTTAGTGTTAGAGACATTAGGGTTAGGGTTAGGTTTAGGGTTAGGGTTAGGGTTAGGGTTAGGGTTAGGGTTAGGGTTAGGGTTAGGGTCAGGTTGGGGATAATTTTAGGGTTAGTGTTTAGTGTTAAGTTTAACTTTAGTTTTAGTCTTTTTCTTATGGTTAGGATTAGGCTTAGTGTTAGGGACATTAGGGTTAGTGTTAGGGTTAGGGTTAGAGTTAGGGTTAGGGTGACCGTTAGGGTTACCATTAGGGTTAGGGTGCGGTTGGGGATTTTGTTAGTGTTAGATTTAGTGTTATGTGTAGCGTTAGGGTTAGCGTTATTCATAGGTTTAGGATAGGGTTAGTGTTAGAGACATTAGAGTTAGGGTTAGGTTTAGGGTTAAGGTTAGGGTTAGGGTTAATGTCAGTTTGGGGATAGTTTTAGGGTTCATGTTTATTGTTAGGTTTAAAGTTAGGTTTAGTCTTATTCTTCGGGTTAGGATTAGCGTTAGTGTTAGAGACATTAGGGTTAGGGTTAGTGTTAGGGTTAGGGTTAGGCTTAGCTTTAGGGTTAGGGTTAGCGTTAGGGTTAGGGTTAGGGTTAGGGTTAGGGTTAGGGTTAGGGTTAGGGTTAGGGTTAGGGTTAGGGTTAGGGTTAGGGTTAGGGTTAGCGTCAGGGTTAGGGTCCGGTTGGGGATATTGTTGGGTTTAGGATTTAATATTATGTGTAGCTTTAAGGTTAGGGTTATTCTTAGGGTTAGGATTAGGGTTAGTGTTAGAGACATTAGGGTTAGGGTTAGGGTTAGGGTTAGAGTTAGGGTTAGAGTAAGGGTTAAGTTCAGGTTAGGGACAGTTTTAGGGTTAGTGTTTAATGTTAGGTATAACCTTAGGGTTAGTCTTATACTTAGGGTTATGATTAGGGTTAGTGTTAGAGACATTAGGGTTAGGGTTAGGGTTAGGGTTAGGGTTAGGGTTAGGGGTAGGGTTAGGGTTAGGTTTAGGGTAAAGTTCAGGTTGGGGATAGTTTTACGATTAGTGTTTAGTGTTAGGTTTAACGTTAGGTTTAGTCTTATTCTTAGGGTTAGCATTAGGGTTAGAGTTAGAGACATTAGGGTTAGGGTTAGGGTTAGGGTTAGGGTTAGGATTAAGTTTACGGTTAGGGTTAGGTTTAAGGTTAGGTTTAGGGTCAGGTTGGGCATAGTATTATGCATATGCTTTAGTGTTAGGTTTAGTGTTAGGGCTAGCGTTATTCATAGTATTAGGATTAGGGTTAGTGTTAGAGACATTAGGGTTAGGGTTATGGTTAGGGTTAGGGTTAGGGTTAGGGTTAAGTTTAGGGTTAAGATTAGGGTTAGGCTTAGGGTTATGGTTAGGGTTAGGGTAAGTTTGGGGATAGTTATAGGGTTAGTGTTAAAGTGTTAGGTTTAACTTTAGGTTTTGTCTTTTTCTTAGGCTTAGGATTAGGGTTATTGTTAGGGTCATGAGGGTTAGGATTAGGATTAGGGTCAGGTTAGTGATAATGTTAGAGTTAGGGTTATGCTTAGGGTTAGAGTTAGAGTTAGTGTTAGGGTTAGGGTTAGGTCTAGGGTTAGGGTTCTGGTTAGGGTTAGGTTTAGGATTAGGATTAGTGTTAGGGTTAGGGTCAGATTGGGGAT
>NC_133932.1:17168679-17173679 GCF_031877795.1 Strix aluco
GTTAGTGTTTAGTGTTAGGTTTACCGTAAGTTTTAATCTTATTCTTAGGGTTAGGATTAGGGTTAGTGTTAGAGACATTAGGGTTAGGGTTAGGGTTAGCATTAGGCTTAGGGTTAGGGTTAGGGTTAGGGTTAGGGTTAGGGTTAGGGTTAGGGTTAGGGTTAGGTTTATGTTAGGGTTAGGGTCAGGTTGGGGATAGTTCTAGGGTTAGCGTTTAGTGTTAGTTTTAATGTTAGGTTTAGTCTTATTCTTAGGGTTAGGATTCGGGTTAGTGTTAGAGACATTAGGGTTAGGGTTATGTTACGGAGGCTTCCAAATAAGCAACCCACCACCAATTTAAAAAAATAAATAGATTTATTTTTTCCATAAAACCACCAGTCAGCTCTCCGTAGATTACAGATCCGGATGTCCACAAGAGGAGAACAGAATAACTTTCTGGGGTTTGACAGTAACCCGAAATACTTTACAAAGCCCCACTCCCCGGGGGTTTAACGACAACCCCAAACGTAAACTTCACTTCGTGGGTTTAACGAGAACCCAAAACGAAAAACAAAGCTTCACAGCCTAGGGTTTAACGACAACCCAAAACGCTCTATCACTCACCTAGAAAGTGAGGGCTCTCAACCTCGAGGACCTGCTCAGGGCAGCGTCCCGACCCAAAGTACCTCGAGGAGTTTCCTTGGGCAGCGTCCTGACCCAAGGGGAGAGTCCTCTGACCGCAGCGTGCAGCTCCAGGGGACGAGCTCAAAATGGCTCCCCCAGGGGACTCCATTTATACCCAGGCCGAATCTGACCTGTAGTCAATAGCGGCTCCCATTGGTCAAAGGTCTCAGCTACCGCGAGACCCTGAAAACAAAGACAGCCAAAAGCTGCCACGTTTCAACAGCCAGGAAGCTCTGTTTTCACTGGGCGGATGCACCTGCCACAATCCACCCCGTGACTACAGTCATGATTCGGCTGGTTTCCTTGGAGTGGTGGCGCAGTCACCTCTTGCCTCCAAGGTTAAAAGGGAGCGCGGTCCGGTGAGTCTCCATGCTCATTGTGGATTGTCATCCCTAGGTAATTATACAGTCAAAATTGAAAAGGCTGATTAACCATTCTAACAAAACAAACAATCAATGCCCAATATAACAACACCAAGTCCAATCATATTCTTCTGAGGGCTGTCAATTTCACAAGACTCCTTCACCACCCCGTTGTCATCAGGATCTTGATTGTCCATATGGATCCCCACAGCCAGGCAAGATGTCGACATCATCCATTCCTCCGAGGTCCTAATAAAAACAAAACTAGGCCTCGGATCAAAACCCGGGCATCAAGTTAAAAATCAGAGATTATCCATTGGACACTAATTCGGTGGGTTTCCTCACCTTTATCTAAAGCCTCCCAGGCATATAAACCCCTAGATTTTACCAGGACCATAGACACAATGCCAACTAGGAGCAACTTCACCATGACAGGCTGGCATACATATCGCTCCACCATGCCATTGGCTTGAGGGTAATATGGTGTATAAAACACCCGCTCAATACCTTCCCCTCGTGCCCAGTCTTGCACCACTGCAGCTGTAAAATGTGACCCATTATCACTCTGAATACATTAGAAATGGGCAAAATTGAAAACCATCCTTTTAAAACTTGGACTGTTTGGCCTCCAGTAGCTACATTAACAGCTGTAGCCATAGTTAGTCCCGATACCACCCCTACTCCCACCAAGATGTACCTTCTTCCATGAGATGGTTTTAAAGGACCAACATAATCAACTTGCCAGGTGCTCCAAAGTGCCTTACCTTCTTTAATATGTTGGGCTGGTGTTTGATTTGGATGGTTAATCTTAAGCCTCACTTGACATTGTGGACAAGCCATAAGAATTGCTTCACACATCTTCATTGGCACAGGCCATCCCCAGGACCAACACCCACAACAGAGATCTATTTTCCCTGAGTGACCTCGCTTAATATGTAGCCACTCAACCAGCCGATCCCAATCTCCTTTGTCACTATTAACTACCCTGATTTGGGCCAAATGATCTACTTGTTGATTCCATTTTGCAGCAGGGGTTCCATCTCTTACATGGCCCTTTACCCACTCTATATACCGCCGTTCAGCCTCCTTAAATGAAGTGAAAGAAAATAACAAAGGTCTAACTGGTCCTTGTGGTCCCTTCTGAAACACGCCACAATAAGAGGCATGTTCTGCAAATCCCCACTTCACTCTCAACGGGTCCTGTGGATGTAAGGGCCCCAACTTCTGATAAGTTTTAAGTTCATCCTTTAAAACATTCAGGGCCTCTGTATGCTGTAACGTCCAGTCCCATGCTCTATCTTTCCGCAGCAAACCATATAAAGGGCAGGCAATTACTGAAGACCCTGGTATATGCTTCCTCCAATAACCCAACAGTTGCTGCAGTTCTACCTTATTACCTGGTATCTGTCCCTTCTCAATAACTGATAAAATATCATCAGATACTACAATTGCTCCAGCCACCCACCAAGCTCCTAAAAATTTAATTTCTTGTCCTACCTGTTCGTTAATATTTCCTATATACTGATATATATGAACACCCAACAGCATCTCCACCATATCAAGAAGCTTGGCCAAAGTATTATGAGCAATAGTGGGAAAATGTTTATACCCTTGTGGGAGTCGATTGAAAGCATATTGAATCCCCTCCCAGGTAAAAGCAAACTGAGGCTTATCTTCATCCCTCAGAGGAATCATAGGAAACATATCTTTAACATCTAAAGCAGCCATCCATAAATAAGCAGCTACCTGTATTGCTGCTACTACTGGTGATATATTTGGGACAGCAGCTGTTAAAGGTAGAATATTGCTATTCAATCTCCAATAATCAATTGTTAACCACCAATGCTCATCTAACTTACGGACTGGCCAAACTAGAGAATTACAAGAGAAATGTGTTCTCACTAGGGGACATTTTTCTATTGCCCCCATCACACCTACTATATTTGTAAATTTCCTTGATGGTTTAAATCCTAACTCAGTGACTTGTCTATTTAAAACACTAACTCGAGCCCCTATGTCAATTGAAAACTCCAAACTTATCCGTTTAGGACCCACAGGAATATATATATAAGGTTCCTTATCAGCGGACCATTGGCAGGAATTCACCGTGCGGAGTGGGCGGCCCGATCCCCAAACCGCAGCTACTAGTTTTTTTAACTCTCTCAACTCCCCCCTCGATGCCACAAAAGGGTTAATTTTCCCTTCCTGAGGGAGTAGAGTTACCTGTGTTTCCCTTTGTTTTCGAGTTTTCCCCTCCAGCAATTCCACCAACTTTAAGATATTATCAGTAGACCGCCCATGCAACCCGGCCCGGGGCACCCCCAGTGCCAGTGCCTTCTGCCAAAGATCATTCCTTCCTGACTCATAAAATCGGCCTAACTTATCTCGGGGCAATTCAAACTCTCTACGAGCAGGCTGTTCAGCGGGGGAAGCTGTTCGACTAACTTGTCGAACCCTCCGATTTTCACCCCCACCCCCACTCAAATCAATCCAGCCCATCTCTCTAAGGGACTGGATATGTGTCTTTAAGGCATCCGGGAGCCCTCTGATGAGAGGTTTAAGGTGGCTGGGATCCACCGGCGCCGCAAGCGGAATTCCACACCGCCCCCTCTTATCCATCGCCTGAATGCCAGCCGCCTTTTGTACTCCTTCTGCCAGCTCCACTGCTGCAAAGTAGTCCTGCGCCTGAGTCAAGCAAGCACCTAATATGGCGCACATTTCTCCTTCATTTCTGCTTATCCACCAACTTCCCCGGCTCTGTTTCAACTTTCTCACAACTTCTACCGGGTCAAGCCGCCTCTTTTTTGCCCACTGTATCTCTAAAGGGGAAGGGGCACAGCTATATTTCTGTAACAACTCCTCTATTGACATCCTGCCGACTACGCCAATTGTTACGGAGGCTTCCAAATAAGCAACCCACCACCAATTTAAAAAAATAAATAGATTTATTTTTTCCATAAAACCACCAGTCAGCTCTCCGTAGATTACAGATCCGGATGTCCACAAGAGGAGAACAGAATAACTTTCTGGGGTTTGACAGTAACCCGAAATACTTTACAAAGCCCCACTCCCCGGGGGTTTAACGACAACCCCAAACGAAAACTTCACTTCCTAGGGTTTAACGGGAACCCGAAACGTAAAACAAAGCCTCACACCCCAGGGGTTTAACGACAACCCCAAACGAAAACTTCACTTCGTGGGTTTAACGAGAACCCAAAACGAAAAACAAAGCTTCACAGCCTAGGGGTTTAACGGGAACCCCAAACGTAAACTTCACTTCGTGGGTTTAACGAGAACCCAAAACGAAAAACAAAGCTTCACAGCCTAGGGTTTAACGACAACCCAAAACGCTCTATCACTCACCTAGAAAGTGAGGGCTCTCAACCTCGAGGACCTGCTCAGGGCAGCGTCCCGACCCAAAGTACCTCGAGGAGTTTCCTTGGGCAGCGTCCTGACCCAAGGGGAGAGTCCTCTGACCGCAGCGTGCAGCTCCAGGGGACGAGCTCAAAATGGCTCCCCCAGGGGACTCCATTTATACCCAGGCCGAATCTGACCTGTAGTCAATAGCGGCTCCCATTGGTCAAAGGTCTCAGCTACCACGAGACCCTGAAAACAAAGACAGCCAAAAGCTGCCACGTTTCAACAGCCAGGAAGCTCTGTTTTCACTGAGCGGATGCACCTGCCACAGGTTAGGGTTAGGGTTAGGGTTAGGGTTAGAGTTAGGGTTAGGGTTACGGTTAGATTTAGGGTTAGGGTTAGGTTTAGGGTTAGGTTTAGGATTAGGTTTAGGTTTAGGATTAGGTTTAGTGTCAGGTTAGGGATAGTGTTAGGGTTATGCTTTAGTGTTAGGTTTAGCGTTAGGGTTAGCGTTATTCATAGTATTATGATTAGGGTTAGTGTTAGAGACATTAGGGTTAGGGTTAGGGTTAGGGTTAGGATTAGGGTTAGGGTTAGGGTTAGGGTTAGGGGTAGGGT
>NC_133932.1:17181179-17186179 GCF_031877795.1 Strix aluco
TAGAGACATTAGTGTTAGGGTTAGGGTTAGGGTTAGGCTTATGGTTAGGGTTAGGGTTAGGGTTAGGGTTAGGGTTAGGGTTAGGGTTAGCGTAAGGGCTAGGGTCCGGTTGGGGGTAGTGTTAGGGTTAGGCTTTAGAGTTATGTGTAGCGTTAGGGTTAAGTTTATGCTTAGGGTTAGGATTAGGGTTTGTGTTAGAGATATTAGGGTTAGGGTAAGGGTTAGGGTTAGGGTTAGGGTTAGGGTTAGGGTTAGGGTTAGTGTCAGGTTGAGGATAGTGTTAGGGTTATGCTTCATGTTAGGTTTAGCGTTAGGGTTAGCGTTATTCATAGTGTTAAGATTAGGGTTAGTGATAGAGACGTTAGGGTTAGGGTTAGTGTTAGCGTTAGGATTAGGGTTAGGGTTAGGGTCAGGTTGGGGATAGTTCTAGGGTGAGTGTTTAGTGTTAGGTTTAATGTTAGGTTTAGTCTTATTCTTAGGGTTAGGATTCGGGTTAGTGTTAGAGACATTAGGGTTAGGGTTAGGGTTAGGGTTAGGGTTAGGGTTAGGGTTAGGGTTAGGTTTAGGGTTAGGGTTAGGTTTAGGATTAGGGTTAGTGTCAGGTTAGGGATAGTGTTAGATTTATGCTTTAGTGTTAGGTTTAGCGTTAGGTTTAGCGTTATTCATAGGGTTAGGATTAGGGTTAGTGTTAGAGACATTAGGGTTAGGGTTAGGGTTAGTGTTAGGGTTAGGGTTAGGAGTAGGGTTAGGGTTAGCGTTAGGGTTAGGGTTATGGCTAGGGCTAGGGGTAGGGTTACGGTTAGGGTTAGGGTTAGGATTAGATTTAGGGTTAGGGTTAGGGTTAGGGTTAGGTTCAGGTTGGGGATAGTTCTAGGGTTAGTGTTTAGTGTTATGTTTAACGTAAGGTTTAGTCTTATTCTTAGGGTTAGGATTAGGGTTAGTGTTAGAAACATTAGGGTTAGGGTTAGGGTTAGCGTTAGGCTTAGGGTTAGGGTTAGGGTTAGGGTTAGGGTTAGGGTTAGGGTTAGGGTTAGGGTTAAGGTTAGGGTTAGGTTTAGGGTTAGCGTTAGGGTTAGCGTTAAGGTTAGGGTCCGCTTGGGGGTATGGTTAGGGTGAGGCTTTAGCGTTATGTGTAGCGTTAGGGTTAGGTTTATGCTTAGGGTTAGGATTAGGGTTTGTGTTAGAGCCATTAGGGTTAGAGTAAGGGTTAGGGTTAGGGTTAGGGTTAGGGGTAGGGGTAGGGGTAGGGGTAGGGTTAGGGTTAGTGTCAGGTTGAGGATACTGTTAGGGTTATGCTTTAGTGTTAGGTTTAGCATTAGGGTTAGCGTTATTCATAGTGTTAAGATTAGGGTTAGTGATAGAGACATTAGGGTTAGGGTTAGGGTTAGGGTTAGGATTAGGGTTAGGGTTAGGGTTAGGGTTAGGGTTAGGGTTAGGGTTAGGGTTAGGGTTAGGGTTAGCGTTAGTGTTAGCGTTACGGCTAGGGTCCGGTTGGGGGTAGTGTTAGGGTTAGGATTTAGAGTTATTTGTAGCGTTAGGGTTAAGTTTATGCTTAGGGTTAGGATTAGGGTTTGTCTTAGAGATATTAGGGTTAGGGTAAGGGTTAGGGTTAGGGTTACGGTTAGGGTTAGGGTTTGGGTTAGTTTTAGGGATAGGGTTAGGGTTAGGGTTAGTGTCAGGTTGGGGATAGTGTTAGGGTTATGCTTTAGTGTTAGATTTAGCAGTAGGTTTAGCGTTATTCATAGGTTTATTATTAGGGTTAGAGTTAGAGACATTAGGGTTAGGGTTAGGGTTAGGGTTAGGGTTAGGGTTAGGGTTATGGTCAGGTTGGGGATAGTTTTAGGGTTAGTGTTTAGTGTTATGTTTAACGTAAGGTTTAGTCTTATTCTTAGGGTTAGGATTAGGGTTAGTGTTAGAGACATTAGGGTTAGGGTTAGGGTTAACGTTAGGCTTAGGGTTAGGGTTAGGGTTAGGGTTAGGGTTAGGGTTAGGGTTAGGGTTATCGTTAGGGTTAGCGTTAGGGCTAGGGTCCGGTTGGGGATAGTGTTAGGGTTAGGCTTTAGCGTTATGTGTAGCGTTAGGGTTAGGGTTATGCTTAGGGTTAGGATTAGGGTTTGTGTTAGAGCCATTAGGGTTAGGGTAAGGCTTAGGGTTAGGGTTAGGGTTAGGGTTAGGGTTAGGGTTATGGTCAGGTTGGGGATAGTGTTAGGGTTACGCTTTAGTGTTAGGTTTAGCGTTAGGGTTAGCGTTATTCATAGTGTTAAGATTAGGGTTAGTGATAGAGACATTAGGGTTAGGGTTAGTGTTAGGGTTAGGATTAGGGTTAGGGTTAGGGTTAGGGTCAGGTTGGCGATAGTTCTAGGGTTAGTGTTTACTGTTAGTTTTAATGTTAGGTTTAGTCTTATTCTTAGGGTTAGGACTTGGGTTAGTGTTAGAGACATTAGGGTTAGGGTTACGGTTAGGGTTAGGGTTAGGCTTAGGCTTAGGCTTAGGCTTAGGCTTAGGGTTAAGTTCAGGGTTAGTTTTAGGATTAGGGTTAGTGTCAGGTTAGGGATAGTGTTAGGGTTATGCTTTAGTGTTAGGTTTAGCGTTAGGGTTAGCGTTATTCATATTATTATGATTAGGGTTAGTGTTAGAGACATTAGGGTTAGGGTTAGGGTTAGGGTTAGGATTAGGGTTAGGGTTAGGGTTAGGGTTAGGGTTAGGTTCAGGTTGGGGATAGTTCTAGGGTTAGTGTTTAGTGTTAGGTTTAACGTAAGTTTTATTCTTATTCTTAGGGTTAGGATTTGGGTTAGTGTTAGAGACATTAGGGTTAGGGTTAGGGTTCTCGTTAGGCTTAGGGTTAGGGTTAGGGTTAGGGTTAGGGTTAGGCTTAGGGTTAGGCTTAGGGTCAGGTTGGGGATAGTTCTAGGTTTAGTGTTTAGTGTTAGGTTTAATGTTAGGTTAGTCTTATTCTTAGGGTTAGGATTCGGGTTAGTGTTAGAGACATTAGGGGTAGGGTTAGGGTTAGGGTTAGCGTTAGGGCTAGGGTCCGGTTGGGGATAGTGTTAGGGTTAGGCTTTAGCGTTATGTGTAGCGTTAGGGTTAGGGTTATGCTTTGGGTTATGATTAGGGTTTGTGTTAGAGCCATTAGGGTTAGGGTAAGGGTTAGGGTTAGGGTTAGGTTTAGGGTTAGGGTTAGGGTTATTGTCAGGTTGAGGATAGTGTTAGGGTTATGCTTTAGTGTTAGGTTTAGCGTTAGGGTTAGCGTTATTCATAGTGTTAACATTAGGGTTAGTGATAGAGACATTAGGGTTAGGGTTAGGGTTAGGGTTAGGATTAGGGTTAGGGTTAGGGTTAGGGTTAGGGTTAGGGTTAGGGTTAGGGTCAGGTTGGGGATAGTTCTAGGGTTAGTGTTTAGTGTTAGGTTTAATGTTAGGTTTAGCGTTATTCATAGGGTTAGGATTAGGGTTAGTGTTAGAGACATTAGGGTTAGGGTTAGGGTTAGGCTTAGGCTTAGGGTTAGGGTTAGGGTTAGGGTTAGGGTCAGGTTGGTGATAGTGTTAGGCTTATGCTTTAGTGTTAGGTTTAGCGTTAGGGTTAGCGTTATTCATAGGGTTAGGATTAGGGTTAGTGTTAGAGACATTAGGGTTAGGGTTAGGGTTAGGCTTAGGCTTAGGGTTAGGGTTAGGGTTAGGGTTAGGGGTAGGGTTAGGGTTATGGTCAGGTTGGGGATAGTTTTAGGGTTAGTGTTTAGTGTTATGTTTAACGTAAGTTTTAGTCTTATTCTTAGGGTTAGGATTAGGGTTAGTGTTAGCGACATTAGGGTTAGGGTTAGCGTTAGGCTTAGGGTTAGGGTTAGGGTTAGGGTTAGGTTTAGTGTTAGGTTTAGGATTAGGGTTAGTTTCAGGTTAGGGATAGTGTTAGGGTTATGCTTTAGTGTTAGGTTTAGCGTTAGGGTTAGCGTTACTCATAGTATTATGATTAGGGTTAGTGTTAGAGACATTAGGGTTAGGGTTAGGTTTAGGGTTAGGGTTAGGGTCAGGTTGGTGATAGTGTTAGGGTTATGCTTTAGTGTTAGGTTTAGCGTTAGGGTTAGCGTTATTCATAGGGTTAGGATTAGTGTTAGTGTTAGAGACATTAGGGTTAGGGTTAGGGTTAGGGTTAGGGTTAGGGTTAGGGTTAGGGTTAGGGTTAGGTTTAGGGTTAGCGTTAGGGTTAGCGTTAGTGTTAGCGTTAGGGCTAGGGTCCGCTTGGGGGTAGTGTCAGGGTTAGGCTTTAGCGTTATGTGTAGCGTTAGGGTTAAGTTTATGCTTAGGGTTAGGATTAGGGTTTGTGTTAGAGATATTAGGGTTAGGGTAAGGGTTAGGGTTAGGGTTAGGGTTAGGGTTAGGGTTAGGTTTAGGGTTAGGGTTAGTGTCAGGTTGGGGATAGTGTTAGGGTTATGCTTTAGTGTTAGGTTTAGCAGTAGGTTTAGCGTTATTCTTACGTTTAGGATTAGGGTTAGTGTTAGAGACATTAGGGTTAGGGTTAGTGTTAGGGTTAGGGTTAGGGTTAGGGTTAGGGTTAGGGTTAGGGTTATGGTCAGGTTGGGGATAGTTCTAGGGTTAGTGTTTAGTGTTAGGTTTAACGTAAGTTTTAGTCTTATTCTTAGGGTTAGGATTTGGGTTAGTGTTAGAGACATTAGGGTTAGGGTTAGGGTTAGCGTTAGGCTTAGGGTTAGGGTTAGGGTTAGGGTTAGGATTAGGGTTAGGGTTAGGGTTAGTGTTAGGGTTAGGGTTAGGGTTAGGGTTAGGGTTAGGGTTAAGTTTAGGTTTAGTTTTACGATTAGGGTTAGTGTCAGGTTAGGGATAGTGTTAGGCTTATGCTTTAGTGTTAGGTTTATCGTTAGGTTTAGCGTTATTCATAGTATTATGATTAGGGTTAGTGTTAGAGACATTAGGGTTAGGGTTAGGGTTAGGGTTAGGATTAGGGTTAGGGTTAGGGTTAGGGTTAGGGTTAGGGTTAGGGTTAGGGTTAGG
>NC_133932.1:17198679-17201179 GCF_031877795.1 Strix aluco
TAGGGTTAGGATTAGGGTTAGTTTTAGAGACATTAGGGTTAGGGTTAGGTTTAGGGTTAGGCTTAGTGTTAGGGTTAGGGTTAGGGTTACGGTTAAGGTTAGGGTTAGCGTTAGGGCTAGGGTCCGGTTGGGGATAGTGTTAGGGTTAGGCTTTAGAGTTATGTGTAGCGTTAGGGTTAGGGTTATGCTTAGGGTTAGGATTAGGGTTTGTGTTAGAGACATTACGGATAGGGTAAGGGTTAGGGTTAGGGTTAGGGTTAGGGTTAGTGTTAGGGTTAGGGTTAGGTTTAGGGTTAGGGTTAGTGTTAGGGTTAGGGTTAGGGTTAGGTTTAGGCTTAGGGTTAAGTTTAGGGTTAGTTTTAGGATTAGGGTAAGTGTCAGGTTAGGGATAGTGTTAGGGTTATGCTTTAGTGTTAGGTTTAGCGTTAGGGTTAGCGTTATTCATAGTATTATGATTAGGGTATGTGTTAGAGACATTAGGGTTAGGGTTAGGGTTAGGATTAGGGTTAGGGTTAGGGTCAGGATGGGGATAGTTCTAGGGTTAGTGTTTAGTGTTAGGTTTAATGTAAGTTTTAGTCTTATTCTTAGGGTTAGGATTAGGGTTAGTGTTAGAGACATTAGGGTTAGGGTTAGGGTTAGCATTAGGCTTAGGGTTAGGGTTAGGGTTAGGGTTAGGGTTAGGGTTAGGGTTAGGGTTAGGGTTAGGGTTAGGTTCAGGTTGGGGATAGTTCTAGGGTTAGTGTTTAGTATTAGGTTTAATGTTAGGTTTAGTCTTATTCTTAGGGTTAGGATTTGGGTTAGTGTTAGAGACATTAGGGTTAGGGTTAGGATTAGGGTTAGGGTTAGTGTTAGGGTTAGGGTTAGGGTCAGGTTGGGGATAGTTCTAGGGTTAGTGTTTAGTGTTAGGTTTAACGTAAGTTTTAGTCTTATTCTTAGGGTTAGGATTAGGGTTAGTGTTAGAGACATTAGGGTTAGGGTTAGGGTTAGCATTAGGCTTAGGGTTAGGTTAGGGTTAGGGTTAGGGTTAGGGTTAGGGTTAGGGTTAGGGTTAGGGTCAGGTTGGGGATAGTTCTAGGGTTAGTGTTTAGTGTTAGGTTTAATGTTATGTTTAGTCTTATTCTTAGGGTTAGGATTCGGGTTAGTGTTAGAGACATTAGGGTTAGGGTTAGGGTTAGGGTTAGGGTTAGGGTTAGGGTTAGGGTTAGGGTTAGGTTTAGGGTTAGGGTTAGGTTTAGTGTTAGGTTTAGGATTAGGGTTAGTGTCAGTTTAGGGATAGTGTTAGGGTTATGCTTTAGTGTTATGTTTAGCGTTAGGGTTAGCGTTATTCATAGTATTATGATTAGGGTTAGTGTTAGAGACATTAGTGTTAGGGTTAGGGTTAGGGTTAGGGTTAGGGTTAGGGTCAGGTTGGTGATAGGGTTATGCTTTAGTGTTAGGTTTAGCGTTAGGGTTAGCGTTATTCATAGGGTTAGGATTAGTGTTAGTGTTAGAGACATTACGGTTAGGGTTAGGGTTAGGGTTAGGGTTAGGGTTAGGGTTAGGGTTAGGTTTAGGGTTAGGGTTAGGGGTACAGGTAGGGGTAGGGTTAGGGGTAGGGGTAGTGTTAGGGTTATGGTCAGGTTGGGGATAGATTTAGGGTTAGTGTTTAGTGTTAGGTTTAACGTAAGGTTTAGTCTTAGTCTTAGGGTTAGGATTAGGGTTAGTTTTAGAGACATTAGGGTTAGGGTTAGGTTTAGGGTTAGGCTTAGTGTTAGGGTTAGGGTTAGGGTTACGGTTAAGGTTAGGGTTAGCGTTAGGGCTAGGGTCCGGTTGGGGATAGTGTTAGGGTTAGGCTTTAGAGTTATGTGTAGCGTTAGGGTTAGGGTTATGCTTAGGGTTAGGATTAGGGTTTGTGTTAGAGACATTAAGGATAGGGTAAGGGTTAGGGTTAGGGTTAGGGTTAGGGTTAGTGTTAGGGTTAGGGTTAGGTTTAGGGTTAGGGTTAGTGTTAGGGTTAGGGTTAGGGTTAGGTTTAGGCTTAGGGTTAAGTTTAGGGTTAGTTTTAGGATTAGGGTAAGTGTCAGGTTAGGGATAGTTTTAGGGTTATGCTTTAGTGTTAGGTTTAGCGTTAGGGTTAGCGTTATTCATAGTATTATGATTAGGGTATGTGTTAGAGACATTAGGGTTAGGGTTAGGGTTAGGATTAGGGTTAGGGTTAGGGTCAGGATGGGGATAGTTCTAGGGTTAGTGTTTAGTGTTAGGTTTAATGTAAGTTTTAGTCTTATTCTTAGGGTTAGGATTAGGGTTAGTGTTAGAGACATTAGGGTTAGGGTTAGGGTTAGCATTAGGCTTAGGGTTAGGGTTAGGGTTAGGGTTAGGGTTAGGGTTAGTCTTAGGGTTAGGGTTAGGCTTAGGGTTAGGTTCAGGTTGGGAATAGTTCTAAGGTTAGCGTTTAGTGTTAGGTTTAATGTTAGGTTTAGTCTTATTCTTAGGGTTAGGATTCGGGTTAGTGTTAGAGACA
>NC_133932.1:17206179-17211179 GCF_031877795.1 Strix aluco
GTGTTAGGTTTAGCGTTAGGGTTAGCGTTATTCATAGGGTTAGGATTAGTGTTAGTGTTAGAGACATTACGGTTAGGGTTAGGGTTAGGGTTAGGGTTAGGGTTAGGGTTAGGGTTAGGGTTAGGGTTAGGGTTAGGGGTACAGGTAGGGGTAGGGTTAGGGGTAGGGGTAGTGTTAGGGTTATGGTCAGGTTGGGGATAGATTTAGGGTTAGTGTTTAGTGTTAGGTTTAACGTAAGGTTTAGTCTTAGTCTTAGGGTTAGGATTAGGGTTAGTTTTAGAGACATTAGGGTTAGGGTTAGGTTTAGGGTTAGGCTTAGTGTTAGGGTTAGGGTTAGGGTTACGGTTAAGGTTAGGGTTAGCGTTAGGGCTAGGGTCCGGTTGGGGATAGTGTTAGGGTTAGGCTTTAGAGTTATGTGTAGCGTTAGGGTTAGGGTTATGCTTAGGGTTAGGATTAGGGTTTGTGTTAGAGACATTACGGATAGGGTAAGGGTTAGGGTTAGGGTTAGGGTTAGGGTTAGTGTTAGGGTTAGGGTTAGGTTTAGGGTTAGGGTTAGTGTTAGGGTTAGGGTTAGGGTTAGGTTTAGGCTTAGGGTTAAGTTTAGGGTTAGTTTTAGGATTAGGGTAAGTGTCAGGTTAGGGATAGTGTTAGGGTTATGCTTTAGTGTTAGGTTTAGCGTTAGGGTTAGCGTTATTCATAGTATTATGATTAGGGTATGTGTTAGAGACATTAGGGTTAGGGTTAGGGTTAGGATTAGGGTTAGGGTTAGGGTCAGGATGGGGATAGTTCTAGGGTTAGTGTTTAGTGTTAGGTTTAATGTAAGTTTTAGTCTTATTCTTAGGGTTAGGATTAGGGTTAGTGTTAGAGACATTAGGGTTAGGGTTAGGGTTAGCATTAGGCTTAGGGTTAGGGTTAGGGTTAGGGTTAGGGTTAGGGTTAGGGTTAGGGTTAGGGTTAGGTTCAGGTTGGGGATAGTTCTAGGGTTAGTGTTTAGTATTAGGTTTAATGTTAGGTTTAGTCTTATTCTTAGGGTTAGGATTTGGGTTAGTGTTAGAGACATTAGGGTTAGGGTTAGGATTAGGGTTAGGGTTAGTGTTAGGGTTAGGGTTAGGGTCAGGTTGGGGATAGTTCTAGGGTTAGTGTTTAGTGTTAGGTTTAACGTAAGTTTTAGTCTTATTCTTAGGGTTAGGATTAGGGTTAGTGTTAGAGACATTAGGGTTAGGGTTAGGGTTAGCATTAGGCTTAGGGTTAGGTTAGGGTTAGGGTTAGGGTTAGGGTTAGGGTTAGGGTTAGGGTTAGGGTTAGGGTCAGGTTGGGGATAGTTCTAGGGTTAGTGTTTAGTGTTAGGTTTAATGTTAGGTTTAGTCTTATTCTTAGGGTTAGGATTCGGGTTAGTGTTAGAGACATTAGGGTTAGGGTTAGGGTTAGGGTTAGGGTTAGGGTTAGGTTTAGGGTTAGGGTTAGGTTTAGTGTTAGGTTTAGGATTAGGGTTAGTGTCAGTTTAGGGATAGTGTTAGGGTTATGCTTTAGTGTTATGTTTAGCGTTAGGGTTAGCGTTATTCATAGTATTATGATTAGGGTTAGTGTTAGAGACATTAGTGTTAGGGTTAGGGTTAGGGTTAGGGTTAGGGTTAGGGTCAGGTTGGTGATAGGGTTATGCTTTAGTGTTAGGTTTAGCGTTAGGGTTAGCGTTATTCATAGGGTTAGGATTAGTGTTAGTGTTAGAGACATTACGGTTAGGGTTAGGGTTAGGGTTAGGGTTAGGGTTAGGGTTAGGTTTAGGGTCCGGTTGGGGATAGTGTTAGGGTTAGGCTTGAGTGTTATGTTTAGCGTTAGGTTTAGGGTTATTCTTAGGGTTAGGAATAGGGTTTCTGTTAGAGACATTAGGGTTAGGGTTAGGGTTAGGGTTAGGTTTAGGGTTATGGTTAGGGTTAGGCTTAGTGTCAGGTTGCGGATAGTGTTAGGGATATGCTTTAGTGTTAGTTTTACCGTTAGGTTTAGCTTTATTCATAGGGTAAGGATTAGGGTTAGTGTTAGAGACATTAGGGTTATGGTTAGGATTAGTGTTAGTGTTAGTGTTAGGGTCAGGTTGGGGATAGTTTTAGGGTTAGTGTTTAGTGTTAAGTTTAACGTTAGGTTTAGTCTTATTCTTAGGGTTAGGATTAGGGTTAGGGTTAGGCTTAGTGTCAGGTTGGGGATACTATTAGCGTTATGCTTTAGTGTTAGGTTTAGCGTTAGGGTTAGCGTTATTCATAGGGTTAGGATTAGGGTTAATGTTGAGACATTACGGTTAGGGTTAGGGTTAGGGTTAGGGTTAGGGTTAGGGTTAGGGTTAGGGTTAGGGTTAGGGTTAGGGTTAGGGTTAGGTTCAGGCTGGGGATTGATTTAGGGTTAGTGTTTAGTGTTAGGTTTAACGTTAGGTTTCGTCTTATTCTTAGGGTTAGGATTAGGGTTAGTGTTAGAGACATTAGGGTTAGGGTTAGGGTTAGGTTTAGGGTTAGGGTTAGGGTTAGGGTTAGCGTTAGGATTAGTGTCCTGTTGGGGATATTGTTAGGTTTAGGTTTTAGTGTTATGTGTAGCGTTACGGTTAGCGTTATTCATAGGGTTAGGATTAGGGTTAGTGTTAGAGACATTACGGTTAGGGTTAGGGTTAGGGTTAGGGTTAGGGTTAGGGTTAGGGTTAGGGTTAGGGTCAGGTTGGGGATAGTTCTAGGGTTAGTGTTTAGTGTTAGGTTTAATGTTAGGTTTAGTCTTATTCTTAGGGTTAGGATTCGGGTTAGTGTTAGAGACATTAGGGTTAGGGTTAGGGTTAGGGTTAGGGTTAGGGTTAGGGTTAGGGTTAGGGTTAGGTTTAGGGTTAGGGTTAGGTTTAGTGTTAGGTTTAGGATTAGGGTTAGTGTCAGTTTAGGGATAGTGTTAGGGTTATGCTTTAGTGTTATGTTTAGCGTTAGGGTTAGCGTTATTCATAGTATTATGATTAGGGTTAGTGTTAGAGACATTAGTGTTAGGGTTAGGGTTAGGGTTAGGGTTAGGGTTAGGGTCAGGTTGGTGATAGGGTTATGCTTTAGTGTTAGGTTTAGCGTTAGGGTTAGCGTTATTCATAGGGTTAGGATTAGTGTTAGTGTTAGAGACATTACGGTTAGGGTTAGGGTTAGGGTTAGGGTTAGGGTTAGGGTTAGGGTTAGGGTTAGGGTTAGGGTTAGGGGTACAGGTAGGGGTAGGGTTAGGGGTAGGGGTAGTGTTAGGGTTATGGTCAGGTTGGGGATAGATTTAGGGTTAGTGTTTAGTGTTAGGTTTAACGTAAGGTTTAGTCTTAGTCTTAGGGTTAGGATTAGGGTTAGTTTTAGAGACATTAGGGTTAGGGTTAGGTTTAGGGTTAGGCTTAGTGTTAGGGTTAGGGTTAGGGTTACGGTTAAGGTTAGGGTTAGCGTTAGGGCTAGGGTCCGGTTGGGGATAGTGTTAGGGTTAGGCTTTAGAGTTATGTGTAGCGTTAGGGTTAGGGTTATGCTTAGGGTTAGGATTAGGGTTTGTGTTAGAGACATTACGGATAGGGTAAGGGTTAGGGTTAGGGTTAGGGTTAGGGTTAGTGTTAGGGTTAGGGTTAGGTTTAGGGTTAGGGTTAGTGTTAGGGTTAGGGTTAGGGTTAGGTTTAGGCTTAGGGTTAAGTTTAGGGTTAGTTTTAGGATTAGGGTAAGTGTCAGGTTAGGGATAGTGTTAGGGTTATGCTTTAGTGTTAGGTTTAGCGTTAGGGTTAGCGTTATTCATAGTATTATGATTAGGGTATGTGTTAGAGACATTAGGGTTAGGGTTAGGGTTAGGATTAGGGTTAGGGTTAGGGTCAGGATGGGGATAGTTCTAGGGTTAGTGTTTAGTGTTAGGTTTAATGTAAGTTTTAGTCTTATTCTTAGGGTTAGGATTAGGGTTAGTGTTAGAGACATTAGGGTTAGGGTTAGGGTTAGCATTAGGCTTAGGGTTAGGGTTAGGGTTAGGGTTAGGGTTAGGGTTAGGGTTAGGGTTAGGTTCAGGTTGGGGATAGTTCTAGGGTTAGTGTTTAGTATTAGGTTTAATGTTAGGTTTAGTGTTATTCTTAGGGTTAGGATTTGGGTTAGTGTTAGAGACATTAGGGTTAGGGTTAGGATTAGGGTTAGGGTTAGTGTTAGGGTTAGGGTTAGGGTCAGGTTGGGGATAGTTCTAGGGTTAGTGTTTAGTGTTAGGTTTAACGTAAGTTTTAGTCTTATTCTTAGGGTTAGGATTAGGGTTAGTGTTAGAGACATTAGGGTTAGGGTTAGGGTTAGCATTAGGCTTAGGGTTAGGTTAGGGTTAGGGTTAGGGTTAGGGTTAGGGTTAGGGTTAGGGTTAGGGTCAGGTTGGGGATAGTTCTAGGGTTAGTGTTTAGTGTTAGGTTTAATGTTAGGTTTAGTCTTATTCTTAGGGTTAGGATTCGGGTTAGTGTTAGAGACATTAGGGTTAGGGTTAGGGTTAGGGTTAGGGTTAGGGTTAGGGTTAGGGTTAGGTTTAGGGTTAGGGTTAGGTTTAGTGTTAGGTTTAGGATTAGGGTTAGTGTCAGTTTAGGGATAGTGTTAGGGTTATGCTTTAGTGTTATGTTTAGCGTTAGGGTTAGCGTTATTCATAGTATTATGATTAGGGTTAGTGTTAGAGACATTAGTGTTAGGGTTAGGGTTAGGGTTAGGGTTAGGGTTAGGGTCAGGTTGGTGATAGGGTTATGCTTTAGTGTTAGGTTTAGCGTTAGGGTTAGCGTTATTCATAGGGTTAGGATTAGTGTTAGTGTTAGAGACATTACGGTTAGGGTTAGGGTTAGGGTTAGGGTTAGGGTTAGGGTTAGGTTTAGGGTTAGGGTTAGGGGTACAGGTAGGGGTAGGGTTAGGGGTAGGGGTAGTGTTAGGGTTATGGTCAGGTTGGGGATAGATTTAGGGTTAGTGTTTAGTGTTAGGTTTAACGTAAGGTTTAGTCTTAGTCTTAGGGTTAGGATTAGGGTTAGT
>NC_133932.1:17221179-17226179 GCF_031877795.1 Strix aluco
GACATCAGGGTTAGGGTTAGGGTTAGGGTTAGGGTTAGGGTTAGGGATAGGGTTAGGGTTAGGTTTAGGCTTAGGGTTAAGTTTAGGGTTAGTTTTAGGATTAGGGTTAGTGTCAGGTTAGGGATAGTGTTAGGGTTATGCTTTAGTGTTAGGTTTAGCGTTAGGGTTACCGTTATTCATAGTATTATGATTAGGGTTAGTTATAGAGACATTAGGGTTAGGGTTAGGGTTAGGGTTAGGATTAGGGTTAGGGTTAGGGTTAGGGTTAGGCTTAGTGTTAGGGTTAGGGTTAGGGTTAGGGTTAGGGTTAGGGTTAGGGTTAGCGTTAGTGCTAGGGTCCGGTTGGGGATAGAGTTAGGGTTAGGCTTTAGAGTTATGAGTAGCATTAGGGTTAGGTTTATGCATAGGGTTAGGATTAGGGTTTGTGTTAGAGACATTAGGGTTAGGTTAAGGGTTAGGGTTAGGGTTAGGGTTATGGTTAGGGTTAGGATCAGGGTTAGGGTTAGTGTTAGGGTTAGTGTCAGGTTGGGGATAGTGTTAGAGTTAATGCTTTAGTGTTAGGTTTAGCGTTAGGGTTAGCGTTATTCATAGTGTTATGATTAGGCTTAGTGTTAGAGACATTAGGGTTAGGATTAGGGTTAGGGTTAGGGTTAGGGTTAGGGTTAGGGTTAGGGTTAGGGTTAGGGTTAGGGTTAGGGTTAGCGCCAGGTTGGGGATAGTTCTAGGGTTAGTGTTTATTGTTAGGTTTATCGTAATGTTTAGTCTTATTCTTAGGGTTAGGATTAGGGTTTGTTTTAGAGACATTAGGGTTAGCGTTAGGGTAAGGGTTAGGGTTAGGGTTAGGGTAAGGTTGGGGATAGTTTTAGGGTTAGTGTTTAGTGTTAGGTTTAACGTTATGTTTAGTCTTATTCTTAGGGTTAGGATTAGGGTAAATGTTAGAGACATTAGGGTTAGGTTTAGGGTTAGGTTTAGGTTTAGGGTTAGGGTTAGACTTAGGGTTAGTGTTAGGGTTAGAGTCCGGTTGGGGATAGTGTTAGATTTAGGCTTTAGTGTTATGTGTAGCGTTAGGGTTAGGGTTATTCTTAGGTTTAGGATTAGGGTTAGTGTTAGAGACATTAGGGTTAGTGTTAGGGCTAGGGTTAGGTGTTATATTAAGTGTTACCATTAGTGTTAGGGTTAGTGTTATGGATAGGGTTAGGGTTAGGGTTAGGGTTAGGTTTAGGGTTAGGTTTAGGATTAGGGTTAGTGTCAGGTTAGGGATAGTGTTAGGTTTATGCTTTAGTGTTAGGTTTAGCGTTAGGGTTAGCGTTATTCATAGTGTTATGATTAGGGTTAGTGTTAGAGACATTAGGTTTAGCTTTATGGTTAGGGTTAGGATTAGGTTTAGGGTTAGGGTTAGGGTTAGGGTTAGTGTTAGGGTTAGAGTCCGGTTGGGGATAGTGTTATGTTTAGGCTTTTGTGTTATGTGTAGCGTTAGGGTTAGGGTTATTCTTAGGGTTAGGATTAGGGTTAGTGTTAGAGAAATTAGGGTTACGGTTAGGGTTAGGGTTAGGATTAGGGTCAGGTTGGGGATTGTTTTAGGGTTAGTGTTTAGTGTTAGGTTTAATGTTAGGTTTAGTCTTATTCTTACGGTTAGGATTCGGTTTAGTGTTAGAGATATTAGGGTTAGGGTTAGGTTTAGGGTTAGGGTTAGGGTTAGGGTTAGGGTTAGGGTTAGGTTTAGGGTTAGGTTTAGTATTAGGGTTACTGTCAGGTTACGGATAGTGTTAGGGTTCTGCTTTAGTGTTAGGTTTAGCGTTAGGGTTAGCGTTATTCATAGTATTATGATTAGGGTTAGTGTTAGAGACATTAGGGTTAGGGTTAGGGTTAGGGTTAGGGTTAGGGTTAGTGTTAGGGTTAGGGTTAGGGTTAGGGTGAGGGTCAGGTTGGGGATAGTTCTAGGGTTAGTGTTTAGTGTTAGGTTTAACGTAAGTTTTAGTCTTATTCTTAGGGTTAGGATTAGGGTTAGTGTTAGAGACATTAGGGTTAGGGTTAGGGTTAGGGTTACGGTTAGGGTTAGGGTTAGGGTTAGGGTCACGGTCACGTTGGTGATAGTGTTAGGGTTATGCTTTAGTGTTAGCTTTGGCGTTAGGTTTAGCGTTATTCATAGGGTTAGGATTAGGGTTAGTGTTAGAGACATTAGGGTTAGGGTTAGGGTTAGGGTTAGGGTTAGGGTTAGGGTTAGGGTTAGGGTTAGGGTTAGGGTCAGGTTGGGGATAGTTCTAGGGTTAGTGTTTAGTGTTTGGTTTAACGTAAGGTTTAGTCTTATTCTTAGGGTTAGCATTAGGGTTAGTGTTAGAGACATTAGGGTTAGGGTTAGGGTTAGGGTTAGGGTTAGGGTTAGGGTTAGGGTTAGGGTTAGGGTTAGGGGTAGGGTTAGGGTTAGGGTTATGGTCAGGTTGGGGATAGTTTTAGCGTTAGTGTTTAGTGTTAGGTTTAACGTAAGGTTTAGTCTTATTCTTAGGGTTAGGATTAGGGTTAGTGTTAGAGACATTAGGGTTAGGGTTAGGGTTAGGGTTAGGCTTATTGTTAGGGTTAGGGTTAGGGTTAGGGTTAGGGTTAGGGTTAGGGTTAGGGTTAGGGTTAGGGTTAGGGTTAGCGTAAGGGCTAGGGTCCGGTTGGGGGTAGTGTTAGGGTTAGGCTTTAGAGTTATGTGTAGCGTTAGGGTTAAGTTTATGCTTAGGGTTAGGATTAGGGTTTGTGTTAGAGATATTAGGGTTAGGGTAAGGGTTAGGGTTAGGGTTAGGGTTAGGGTTAGGGTTAGGGTTAGGGTTAGGGTTAGTGTCAGGTTGAGGATAGTGTTGGGGTTATGCTTCATGTTAGGTTTAGCGTTAGGGTTAGCGTTATTCATAGTGTTAAGATTAGGGTTAGTGATAGAGACGTTAGGGTTAGGGTTAGTGTTAGCGTTAGGATTAGGGTTAGGGTTAGGGTCAGGTTGGGGATAGTGTTAGGGTTATGCTTTAGTGTTAGGTTTAGCGTTAGGGTTATCGTTATTCATAGTATTATGATTAGGGTTAGTGTTAGAGACATTAGGGTTAGGGTTAGGGTTAGGGTTAGGATTAGGGTTAGGGTTAGGGTTAGGGTTAGGGTTAGGGTTAGGGTTAGGGTCAGGTTGGGGATAGTTCTAGGGTTAGTGTTTAGTGTTAGGTTTAACGTAAGTTTTAGTCTTATTCTTAGGGTTTGGATTAGGGTTAGTGTTAGAGACATTAGGGTTACGGTTAGGGTAAGGGTTAGGGGTAGGGTTAGGGTTAGGGTTAGGGTCAGGTTGGGGATAGTTCTAGGGTTAGTGTTTAATGTTAGGTTTAACGTAAGGTTTAGTCTTATTCTTAGGGTTAGGATTAAGGTTAGTGTTAGAGACATTACGGTTAGGTTTAGGGTTAGCGTTAGGCTTAGGTTTAGGGTTAGGGTTAGGGTTAGCGTTACCGTTAGCTTTAGCGTTAGGGCTAGGGTCTGATTGGGGATAGTGTTAGCGTTAGGCTTTTGCGTTATGTGTAGCGTTAGGGTTAGGTTTATGTTTAGGGTTAGGATTAGGGTTTGTGTTAGAGCCATTAGGCTTAGGGTAAGGGTTAGGGTTAGGGTTAGGGTTAGGGTTAGGGTTAGGGTTAGTGTCAGGTTGGGGATAGTGTTAGGGTTATGCTTTAGTGTTAGGTTTAGCTTTAGGGTTAGCGTTATTCATAGTGTTAAGATTGGGTTGGTGTTAGAGACATTAGGGTTAGGGTTAGGGTTAGAGTTAGGATTGGGGTTAGGGTTAGGGTTAGGGTTAGGTTTAGGGTTAACCTCAGGTTGGGTATAGTTCTAGGGTTAGTGTTTAGTGTTAGGTTTAATGTTAGGTTTAGTCTTATTCTTAGGGTTAGGATTTGGGTTAGTGTTAGAGACATTAGGGTTAGGGTTAGGGTTAGAGTTAGGCTTATTGTTAGGGTTAGGGTTAGGGTTAGGGTTAGGGTTAGGGTTAGCGTTAGTGTTAGCGTAAGGGCTAGGGTCCGATTGGGGGTAGTGTTAGGGTTAGGCTTTAGAGTTATGTGTAGCGTTAGGGTTAAGTTTATGCTTAGGGTTAGGATTAGGGTTTGTGTTAGAGATATTAGGGTTAGGGTAAGGGTTAGGGTTAGGGTTAGGGTTAGGATTAGGGTTAGGGTTAGGGTTAGGGTTAGGGTTAGGGTTAACGTCAGGTTGGGTATAGTTCTAGGGTTAGTGTTTAGTGTTAGGTTTAATGTTAGGTTTAGTCTTATTCTTAGGGTTAGGTTTTGGGTTAGTGTTAGAGACATTAGGGTTAGGGTTAGGGTTAGGGTTAGGCTTATTGTTAGGGTTAGGGTTAGGGTTAGGGTTAGGGTTAGGGTTAGGGTTAGGGTTAGGGTTAGGGTTAGCGTTAGTGTTAGCGTAAGGGCTAGGGTCCGGTTGGGGGTAGTGTTAGGGTTAGGCTTTAGAGTTATGTGTAGCGTTAGGGTTAAGTTTATGCTTAGGGTTAGGATTAGGGTTTGTGTTAGAGATATTAGGGTTAGGGTAAGGGTTAGGGTTAGGGTTAGGTTTAGGGTTATGGTTAGGGTTAGGGTTAGGGTTAGGGTTAGGGTTAGGGTCAGGTTGGTGATAGTGTTAGGGTTATGCTTTAGTGTTAGGTTTAGCGTTAGGGTTAGCGTTATTCATAGGGTTAGGATTAGGGTTAGTGTTAGAGACATTAGGGTTAGGGTTAGGGTTAGGGTTAGGGTTAGGATTAGGGTTAGTGTTAGAGACGTTAGGGTTAGGGTTAGGGTTAGGGTTAGGCTTATTGTTAGGGTTAGGGTTAGGGTTAGGGTTAGGGTTAGGGTTAGGGTTAGGGTTAGGGTTAGGCTTATTGTTAGGGTTAGGGTTAGGGTTAGGGTTAGGGTTAGGGTTAGGGTTAGGGTTAGGGTTAGGGTTAGCGTTAGTGTTAGCGTAAGGGCTAGGGTCCGGTTGGGGGTAGTGTTAGGGTTAGGCTTTAGAGTTATGTG
>NC_133932.1:17231179-17241179 GCF_031877795.1 Strix aluco
GTTAGGGTTATGCTTTAGTGTTAGGTTTAGCTTTAGGGTTAGCGTTATTCATAGTGTTAAGATTGGGTTGGTGTTAGAGACATTAGGGTTAGGGTTAGGGTTAGAGTTAGGATTGGGGTTAGGGTTAGGGTTAGGGTTAGGTTTAGGGTTAACCTCAGGTTGGGTATAGTTCTAGGGTTAGTGTTTAGTGTTAGGTTTAATGTTAGGTTTAGTCTTATTCTTAGGGTTAGGATTTGGGTTAGTGTTAGAGACATTAGGGTTAGGGTTAGGGTTAGAGTTAGGCTTATTGTTAGGGTTAGGGTTAGGGTTAGGGTTAGGGTTAGGGTTAGGGTTAGGGTTAGCGTTAGTGTTAGCGTAAGGGCTAGGGTCCGATTGGGGGTAGTGTTAGGGTTAGGCTTTAGAGTTATGTGTAGCGTTAGGGTTAAGTTTATGCTTAGGGTTAGGATTAGGGTTTGTGTTAGAGATATTAGGGTTAGGGTAAGGGTTAGGGTTAGGGTTAGGGTTAGGATTAGGGTTAGGGTTAGGGTTAGGGTTAGGTTTAGGGTTAACGTCAGGTTGGGTATAGTTCTAGGGTTAGTGTTTAGTGTTAGGTTTAATGTTAGGTTTAGTCTTATTCTTAGGGTTAGGATTTGGGTTAGTGTTAGAGACATTAGGGTTAGGGTTAGGGTTAGGGTTAGGCTTATTGTTAGGGTTAGGGTTAGGGTTAGGGTTAGGGTTAGGGTTAGGGTTAGGGTTAGGGTTAGCGTTAGTGTTAGCGTAAGGGCTAGGGTCCGGTTGGGGGTAGTGTTAGGGTTAGGCTTTAGAGTTATGTGTAGCGTTAGGGTTAAGTTTATGCTTAGGGTTAGGATTAGGGTTTGTGTTAGAGATATTAGGGTTAGGGTAAGGGTTAGGGTTAGGGTTAGGTTTAGGGTTATGGTTAGGGTTAGGATTAGGGTTTGTGTTAGAGATATTAGGGTTAGGGTCAGGTTGGTGATAGTGTTAGGGTTATGCTTTAGTGTTAGGTTTAGCGTTAGGGTTAGCGTTATTCATAGGGTTAGGATTAGGGTTAGTGTTAGAGACATTAGGGTTAGGGTTAGGGTTAGGGTTAGGGTTAGGGTTAGGATTAGGGTTAGTGTTAGAGACGTTAGGGTTAGGGTTAGGGTTAGGGTTAGGCTTATTGTTAGGTTTAGGGTTAGGGTTAGGGTTAGGGTTAGGGTTAGGGTTAGGGTTAGGCTTATTGTTAGGGTTAGGGTTAGGGTTAGGGTTAGGGTTAGGGTTAGGGTTAGGGTTAGCGTTAGTGTTAGCGTAAGGGCTAGGGTCCGGTTGGGGGTAGTGTTAGGGTTAGGCTTTAGAGTTATGTGTAGCGTTAGGGTTAAGTTTATGCTTAGGGTTAGGATTAGGGTTTGTGTTAGAGATATTAGGGTTAGGGTAAGGGTTAGGGTTAGGGTTAGGTTTAGGGTTATGGTTAGGGTTAGGGTTAGGGTTAGGGTTAGGGTCAGGTTGGTGATAGTGTTAGGGTTATGCTTTAGTGTTAGGTTTAGCGTTAGGGTTAGCGTTATTCATAGGGTTAGGATTAGGGTTAGTGTTAGAGACATTAGGGTTAGGGTTAGGGTTAGGGTTAGGGTTAGGGTTAGGATTAGGGTTAGTGTTAGAGACATTAGGGTTAGGGTTAGGGTTAGGGTTAGGCTTATTGTTAGGGTTAGGGTTAGGGTTAGTGTTAGGGTTAGGGTTAGGGTTAGGGTTAGGGTTAGGGATAGGGTTAGCGTAAGGGCTAGGGTCCGGTTGGGGGTAGTGTTAGGGTTAGGCTTTAGAGTTATGTGTAGCGTTAGGGTTAAGTTTATGCTTAGGGTTAGGATTAGGGTTTGTGTTAGAGATATTAGGGTTAGGGTAAGGTTTAGGGTTAGGGTTAGGGTTAGGGTTAGGGTTAGGGTTAGGGTTAGGGTTAGGGTTAGGGTTAGTGTCAGGTTGAGGATAGTGTTAGGGTTATGCTTCATGTTAGGTTTAGCGTTAGGGTTAGCGTTATTCATAGTGTTAAGATTAGGGTTAGTGATAGAGACGTTAGGGTTAGGGTTAGTGTTAGCGTTAGGATTAGGGTTAGGGTTAGGGTAGGTTGGGGATAGTTCTAGGGTGAGTGTTTAGTGTTAGGTTTAATGTTAGGTTTAGTCTTATTCTTAGGGTTAGGATTTGGGTTAGTGTTAGAGACATTAGGGTTAGGGTTAGGATTAGGGTTAGGGTTATGGTTAGGTTTAGGGTTAGGGTTAAGTTTAGGGTTAGTTTTAGGATTAGGGTTAGTTTCAGGTTAGGGATAGTGTTAGGGTTATGCTTTAGTGTTAGGTTTAGCGTTAGGGTTAGCGTTATTCATAGTATTATGATTAGGGTTAGTGTTAGAGACATTAGGGTTAGGGTTAGGGTTAGGGTTAGGATTAGGGTTAGGCTTAGGGTTAGGCTTAGGGTTAGGGTTAGGGTTAGGGTTAGGGTCAGGTTGGGGATAGTTCTAGGGTTAGTGTTTAGTGTTAGGTTTAACGTAAGTTTTAGTCTTATTCTTAGGGTTTGGATTAGGGTTAGTATTAGAGACATTAGGGTTACACTTAGGGTAAGGGTTAGGGTTAGGGTTAGGGTTAGGGTTAGGGTTAGGGTTAGGGTTAGGGTCAGGTTGGGGATAGTTCTAGGGTTAGTGTTTAATGTTAGGTTTAACGTAAGGTTTAGTCTTATTCTTAGGGTTAGGATTAGGGTTAGTGTTAGAGACATTACGGTTAGGGTTAGGGTTAGCGTTAGGCTTAGGGTTAGGGTTAGGGTTAGGGTTAGCGTTAGCGTTAGCTTTAGCGTTAGGGCTAGGGTCTGATTGGGGATAGTGTTAGCGTTAGGCTTTTGCGTTATGTGTAGCGTTAGGGTTAGGTTTATGTTTAGGGTTAGGATTAGGGTTTGTGTTAGAGCCATTAGGCTTAGGGTAAGGGTTAGGGTTAGGGTTAGGGTTAGGGTTAGGGTTAGTGACAGGTTGGGGATAGTGTTAGGGTTATGCTTTAGTGTTAGGTTTAGCTCTAGGGTTAGCGTTATTCATAGTGTTAAGATTGGGTTGGTGTTAGAGACATTAGGGTTAGGGTTAGGGTTAGAGTTAGGATTGGGGTTAGGGTTAGGGTTAGGGTTAGGTTTTGGGTTAACCTCAGGTTGGGTATAGTTCTAGGGTTAGTGTTTAGTGTTAGGTTTAATGTTAGGTTTAGTCTTATTCTTAGGGTTAGGATTTGGGTTAGTGTTAGAGACATTAGGGTTAGGGTTAGGGTTAGGGTTAGGCTTATGGTTAGGGTTAGGGTTAGGGTTAGGGTTAGGGTTAGGGTTAGGGTTAGGGTTAGGGTTAGGGTTAGGGTTAGGGTTAGCGTAAGGGCTAGGGTCCGGTTGGGGGTAGTGTTAGGGTTAGGCTTTAGAGTTATGTGTAGCGTTAGGGTTAAGTTTATGCTTAGGGTTAGGATTAGGGTTTGTGTTAGAGATATTAGGGTTAGGGTAAGGGTTAGGGTTAGGGTTAGGGTTAGGGTTAGGGTTAGGGTTAGGGTTAGGGTTAGTGTCAGGTTGAGGATAGTGTTAGGGTTATGCTTCATGTTAGGTTTAGCGTTAGGGTTAGCGTTATTCATAGTGTTAAGATTAGGGTTAGTGATAGAGACGTTAGGGTTAGGGTTAGTGTTAGCGTTAGGATTAGGTTTAGGGTTAGGGTCAGGTTGGGGATAGTTCTAGGGTGAGTGTTTAGTGTTAGGTTTAATGTTAGGTTTAGTCTTATTCTTAGGGTTAGGATTTGTCTAAGTGTTAGAGACATTAGGGTTAGGGTTAGGGTTAGGGTTAGGGTTATGGTTAGGTTTAGGGTTAGGGTTAAGTTTAGGGTTAGTTTTAGGATTAGGGTTAGTTTCAGGTTAGGGATAGTGTTAGGGTTATGCTTTAGTGTTAGGTTTAGCGTTAGGGTTAGCGTTATTCATAGTATTATGATTAGGGTTAGTGTTAGAGACATTAGGGTTAGGGTTAGGGTTAGGGTTAGGATTAGGGTTAGGGTTAGGGTTAGGGTTAGGGTTAGGGTTAGGGTTAGTGTCAGGTTGGGGATAGTGTTAGGGTTATGCTTTAGTGTTAGGTTTAGCTTTAGGGTTAGCGTTATTCATAGTGTTAAGATTGGGTTGGTGTTAGAGACATTAGGGTTAGGGTTAGGGTTAGAGTTAGGATTGGGGTTAGGGTTAGGGTTAGGGTTAGGTTTAGGGTTAACCTCAGGTTGGGTATAGTTCTAGGGTTAGTGTTTAGTGTTAGGTTTAATGTTAGGTTTAGTCTTATTCTTAGGGTTAGGATTTGGGTTAGTGTTAGAGACATTAGGGTTAGGGTTAGGGTTAGAGTTAGGCTTATTGTTAGGGTTAGGGTTAGGGTTAGGGTTAGGGTTAGGGTTAGGGTTAGCGTTAGTGTTAGCGTAAGGGCTAGGGTCCGATTGGGGGTAGTGTTAGGGTTAGGCTTTAGAGTTATGTGTAGCGTTAGGGTTAAGTTTATGCTTAGGGTTAGGATTAGGGTTTGTGTTAGAGATATTAGGGTTAGGGTAAGGGTTAGGGTTAGGGTTAGGGTTAGGATTAGGGTTAGGGTTAGGGTTAGGGTTAGGTTTAGGGTTAACGTCAGGTTGGGTATAGTTCTAGGGTTAGTGTTTAGTGTTAGGTTTAATGTTAGGTTTAGTCTTATTCTTAGGGTTAGGATTTGGGTTAGTGTTAGAGACATTAGGGTTAGGGTTAGGGTTAGGGTTAGGCTTATTGTTAGGGTTAGGGTTAGGGTTAGGGTTAGGGTTAGGGTTAGGGTTAGGGTTAGGGTTAGCGTTAGTGTTAGCGTAAGGGCTAGGGTCCAGTTGGGGGTAGTGTTAGGGTTAGGCTTTAGAGTTATGTGTAGCGTTAGGGTTAAGTTTATGCTTAGGGTTAGGATTAGGGTTTGTGTTAGAGATATTAGGGTTAGGGTAAGGGTTAGGGTTAGGGTTAGGTTTAGGGTTATGGTTAGGGTTAGGATTAGGGTTTGTGTTAGAGATATTAGGGTTAGGGTCAGGTTGGTGATAGTGTTAGGGTTATGCTTTAGTGTTAGGTTTAGCGTTAGGGTTAGCGTTATTCATAGGGTTAGGATTAGGGTTAGTGTTAGAGACATTAGGGTTAGGGTTAGGGTTAGGGTTAGGGTTAGGATTAGGGTTAGTGTTAGAGACGTTAGGGTTAGGGTTAGGGTTAGGGTTAGGCTTATTGTTAGGTTTAGGGTTAGGGTTAGGGTTAGGGTTAGGGTTAGGGTTAGGCTTATTGTTAGGGTTAGGGTTAGGGTTAGGGTTAGGGTTAGGGTTAGGGTTAGGGTTAGGGTTAGGGTTAGCGTTAGGGTTAGCGTAAGGGCTAGGGTCCGGTTGGGGGTAGTGTTAGGGTTAGGCTTTAGAGTTATGTGTAGCGTTAGGGTTAAGTTTATGCTTAGGGTTAGGATTAGGGTTTGTGTTAGAGATATTAGGGTTAGGGTAAGGGTTAGGGTTAGGGTTAGGTTTAGGGTTATGGTTAGGGTTAGGGTTAGGGTTAGGGTTAGGGTCAGGTTGGTGATAGTGTTAGGGTTATGCTTTAGTGTTAGGTTTAGCGTTAGGGTTAGCGTTATTCATAGGGTTAGGATTAGGGTTAGTGTTAGAGACATTAGGGTTAGGGTTAGGGTTAGGGTTAGGGTTAGGATTAGGGTTAGTGTTAGAGACATTAGGGTTAGGGTTAGGGTTAGGGTTAGGCTTATTGTTAGGGTTAGGGTTAGGGTTAGTGTTAGGGTTAGGGTTAGGGTTAGGGTTAGGGTTAGGGTTAGGGATAGGGTTAGCGTAAGGGCTAGGGTCCGGTTGGGGGTATTGTTAGGGTTAGGCTTTAGAGTTATGTGTAGCGTTAGGGTTAAGTTTATGCTTAGGGTTAGGATTAGGGTTTGTGTTAGAGATATTAGGGTTAGGGTAAGGTTTAGGGTTAGGGTTAGGGTTAGGGTTAGGGTTAGGGTTAGGGTTAGGGTTAGGGTTAGGGTTAGGGTTAGTGTCAGGTTGAGGATAGTGTTAGGGTTATGCTTCATGTTAGGTTTAGCGTTAGGGTTAGCGTTATTCATAGTGTTAAGATTAGGGTTAGTGATAGAGACGTTAGGGTTAGGGTTAGTGTTAGCGTTAGGATTAGGGTTAGGGTTAGGGTAGGTTGGGGATAGTTCTAGGGTGAGTGTTTAGTGTTAGGTTTAATGTTAGGTTTAGTCTTATTCTTAGGGTTAGGATTTGGGTTAGTGTTAGAGACATTAGGGTTAGGGTTAGGATTAGGGTTAGGGTTATGGTTAGGTTTAGGGTTAGGGTTAAGTTTAGGGTTAGTTTTAGGATTAGGGTTAGTTTCAGGTTAGGGATAGTGTTAGGGTTATGCTTTAGTGTTAGGTTTAGCGTTAGGGTTAGCGTTATTCATAGTATTATGATTAGGGTTAGTGTTAGAGACATTAGGGTTAGGCTTAGGGTTAGGGTTAGGGTTAGGGTTAGGGTCAGGTTGGGGATAGTTCTAGGGTTAGTGTTTAGTGTTAGGTTTAACGTAAGTTTTAGTCTTATTCTTAGGGTTTGGATTAGGGTTAGTATTAGAGACATTAGGGTTACACTTAGGGTAAGGGTTAGGGTTAGGGTTAGGGTTAGGGTTAGGGTCAGGTTGGGGATAGTTCTAGGGTTAGTGTTTAATGTTAGGTTTAACGTAAGGTTTAGTCTTATTCTTAGGGTTAGGATTAGGGTTAGTGTTAGAGACATTACGGTTAGGGTTAGGGTTAGCGTTAGGCTTAGGGTTAGGGTTAGGGTTAGGGTTAGCGTTAGCGTTAGCTTTAGCGTTAGGGCTAGGGTCTGATTGGGGATAGTGTTAGCGTTAGGCTTTTGCGTTATGTGTAGCGTTAGGGTTAGGTTTATGTTTAGGGTTAGGATTAGGGTTTGTGTTAGAGCCATTAGGCTTAGGGTAAGGGTTAGGGTTAGGGTTAGGGTTAGGGTTAGGGTTAGTGACAGGTTGGGGATAGTGTTAGGGTTATGCTTTAGTGTTAGGTTTAGCTTTAGGGTTAGCGTTATTCATAGTGTTAAGATTGGGTTGGTGTTAGAGACATTAGGGTTAGGGTTAGGGTTAGAGTTAGGATTGGGGTTAGGGTTAGGGTTAGGGTTAGGTTTTGGGTTAACCTCAGGTTGGGTATAGTTCTAGGGTTAGTGTTTAGTGTTAGGTTTAATGTTAGGTTTAGTCTTATTCTTAGGGTTAGGATTTGGGTTAGTGTTAGAGACATTAGGGTTAGGGTTAGGGTTAGGGTTAGGCTTATGGTTAGGGTTAGGGTTAGGGTTAGGGTTAGGGTTAGGGTTAGGGTTAGGGTTAGGGTTAGGGTTAGGGTTAGGGTTAGCGTAAGGGCTAGGGTCCGGTTGGGGGTAGTGTTAGGGTTAGGCTTTAGAGTTATGTGTAGCGTTAGGGTTAAGTTTATGCTTAGGGTTAGGATTAGGGTTTGTGTTAGAGATATTAGGGTTAGGGTAAGGGTTAGGGTTAGGGTTAGGGTTAGGGTTAGGGTTAGGGTTAGGGTTAGGGTTAGGGTTAGTGTCAGGTTGAGGATAGTGTTAGGGTTATGCTTCATGTTAGGTTTAGCGTTAGGGTTAGCGTTATTCATAGTGTTAAGTTTAGGGTTAGTGATAGAGACGTTAGGGTTAGGGTTAGTGTTAGCGTTAGTATTAGGGTTAGGGTTAGGGTCAGGTTGGGGATAGTTCTAGGGTGAGTGTTTAGTGTTAGGTTTAATGTTAGGTTTAGTCTTATTCTTAGGGTTAGGATTTGGGTTAGTGTTAGAGACATTAGGGTTAGGGTTAGGGTTAGGGTTAGGGTTAGGGTTAGGGTTAGGGTTAGGGTTAGGGTTAGGGTTAGGGTTAGTGTTAGGTTTAGGATTAGGGTTAGTGTCAGGTTAGGGATAGTGTTAGGTTTATGCTTTAGTCTTAGGTTTAGCGTTAGGTTTAGCGTTATTCATAGGGTTAGGATTAGGGTTAGTGTTAGAGACATTAGGGTTAGGGTTAGGGTTAGGAGTAGGGTTAGGGTTAGCGTTAGGGTTAGGGTTATGGCTAGGGCTAGGGGTAGGGTTAGGGTTAGGGTTAGGGTTAGGATTAGATTTAGGGTTAGGGTTAGGGTTAGGGTTAGGTTCAGGTTGGGGATAGTTCTAGGGTTAGTGTTTAGTGTTATGTTTAACGTAAGGTTTAGTCTTATTCTTAGGGTTAGGATTAGGGTTAGTGTTAGAAACATTAGGGTTAGGGTTAGGGTTAGCGTTAGGCTTAGGGTTAGGGTTAGGGTTAGGGTTAGGGTTAGGGTTAGGGTTAGGGTTAGGGTTAGGGTTAAGGTTAGGGTTAGGTTTAGGGTTAGCGTTAGGGTTAGCGTTAGGGCTAGGGTCCGCTTGGGGGTAGTGTTAGGGTGAGGCTTTAGCGTTATGTGTAGCGTTAGGGTTAGGTTTATGCTTAGAGTTAGGATTAGGGTTTGTGTTAGAGCCATTAGGGTTAGGGTAAGGGTTAGGGTTAGGGTTAGGGTTAGGGTTAGGGTTAGGGTTAGGGTTAGGGTTAGGGTTAGTGTCAGGTTGACGATACTGTTAGGGTTATGCTTTAGTGTTAGGTTTAGCATTAGGGTTAGCGTTATTCATAGTGTTAAGATTAGGGTTAGTGATAGAGACATTAGGGTTAGGGTTAGGGTTAGGGTTAGGATTAGGGTTAGGGTTAGGGTTAGGGTTAGGGTTAGGGTTAGGGTTAGGGTTAGGGTTAGGGTTAGCGTTAGTGTTAGCGTTAGGGCTAGGGTCCGGTTGGGGGTAGTGTTAGGGTTAGGATTTAGAGTTATTTGTAGCGTTAGGGTTAAGTTTATGCTTAGGGTTAGGATTAGGGTTTGTCTTAGGGATATTAGGGTTAGGGTAAGGGTTAGGGTTAGGGTTACGGTTAGGGTTAGGGTTTGGGTTAGTTTTAGGGATAGGGTTAGGGTTAGGGTTAGTGTCAGGTTGGGGATAGTGTTAGGGTTATGCTTTAGTGTTAGATTTAGCAGTAGGTTTAGCGTTATTCATAGGTTTATTATTAGGGTTAGAGTTAGAGACATTAGGGTTAGGGTTAGGGTTAGGGTTAGGGTTAGGGTTAGGGTTAGGGTTAGGGTTAGGGTTATGGTCAGGTTGGGGATAGTTTTAGGGTTAGTGTTTAGTGTTATGTTTAACGTAAGGTTTAGTCTTATTCTTAGGGTTAGGATTAGGGTTAGTGTTAGAGACATTAGGGTTAGGGTTAGGGTTAACGTTAGGCTTAGGGTTAGGGTTAGGGTTAGGGTTAGGGTTAGGGTTAGGGTTAGGGTTAGGGATATCGTTAGGGTTAGCGTTAGGGCTAGGGTCCGGTTGGGGATAGTGTTAGGGTTAGGCTTTAGCGTTATGTGTAGCGTTAGGGTTAGGGTTATGCTTAGGGTTAGGATTAGGGTTTGTGTTAGAGCCATTAGGGTTAGGGTAAGGCTTAGGGTTAGGGTTAGGGTTAGGGTTAGGGTTAGGGTTAGGGTTAGGGTTAGGGTTAGGGTTAGGGTTATGGTCAGGTTGGGGATAGTGTTAGGGTTACGCTTTAGTGTTAGGTTTAGCGTTAGGGTTAGCGTTATTCATAGTGTTAAGATTAGGGTTAGTGATAGAGACATTAGGGTTAGGGTTAGTGTTAGGGTTAGGATTAGGGTTAGGGTTAGGGTTAGGGTCAGGTTGGCGATAGTTCTAGGGTTAGTGTTTACTGTTAGTTTTAATGTTAGGTTTAGTCTTATTCTTAGGGTTAGGACTTGGGTTAGTGTTAGAGACATTAGGGTTAGGGTTAGGGTTAGGGTTAGGGTTAGGGTTAGGCTTAGGCTTAGGCTTAGGCTTAGGGTTAAATTCAGGGTTAGTTTTAGGATTAGGGTTAGTGTCAGGTTAGGGATAGTGTTAGGGTTATGCTTTAGTGTTAGGTTTAGCGTTAGGGTTAGCGTTATTCATATTATTATGATTAGGGTTAGTGTTAGAGACATTAGGGTTAGGGTTAGGGTTAGGG